>NW_017386177.1:24840-54771 GCF_000237925.1 Schistosoma mansoni
AGACAAATTCTTGACATCCAAGTGAACGATGTATTCATGAATTTCTAAAAAGCATAGCTCAGTTAGATGCTGTTTTTTTAAGGAAACTACATCCAATCATAGGTTTTCAACTATGAAAATACTGAAATATCCATAAAAACCCCTTCTGATCTATAATCATATGCTCACTAGTGACTGACTGTAAAGAATGTTTCCTTGAGTTCTAAAGGAAAGCAGTAACCAGTAGAGTTCAACCAAGTCTGTTGTAGAGATATCAACTCATTGAAGACAATTAGTGAACGGTCGCTCAACTTCGTGAATCAGTTGAAGTTAGACATTAACGCCATCGGATGCCGGCTCAGAGGTCTATCGGTTAAGTGCTTCGGCGCGAAGCAGGTAGGTCCTGGTTTCGAATATCGCGAGGTGGGATCGTGGATGCGCACTGCTGAGGAGTCCCACAATAGAACGAAACGGCCGTACAGTGCTTCCAGGTTTTCGATGGTGGTCTAGCTTCAATGGACTCACGCTTTCAACTATGAAAAAAAATTAATGTTCTCTTTGATCTGTCACATGGAACTAGACAAATTCTTGACATCCAAGTGAACGATATATTCATGAATTTCTAAAAACCATAGCTCAGTTAGATGCTATTTTTTTAGGAAACTACATCCAATCATAGGTTTTTTATTTATTTACTAACTTTTTTTACTATTTGCTTTCATTATGTATTTTGAATACAAGCATATTCGTCGTTATACCAGTTCAAATTTTTATTTTTACAAAAATAGTCATCTTAG
This sequence comes from Schistosoma mansoni, assembly GCF_000237925.1. NCBI lineage: Eukaryota > Metazoa > Platyhelminthes > Trematoda > Strigeidida > Schistosomatidae > Schistosoma > Schistosoma mansoni. The sequence goes on from NW_017386177.1 coordinate 25,617, forward strand.
ATATTAAGTTCGTATGATGAAGTTACTTTCCCTTATTCAAATAAGAATTTTCAGTGACTACTGAACCAAAATTTAGGCGTTGCTAACAAAAGAAAGAAACGTGATATGATGGTAGATATATTTGTTACACCGGGACTTGTGTTTAGAAAAATGAGCAAAAATAACTTAAACGGTTAACATAAAATATTATTTTAGGGAAAAACGCAGATGCTTGCTAAGGTTATGTTGGGTCCTGTGTGATTCTATTCCGATTACCGATTGGTTCAACTGTATTGCTATTAGGATCTGTGACCTTCTATTTACCTTCTAACCCAGTAACCAATCCTAAGAAGATAGGAAGCAGATCAGTTCCCTATCGTACTTAATTCAATCATAATCTAAAACTCATAAAAAATATAGTGTTTGGTTTGGGCATTCGCACACGAAACCTGAGTTCCTGTGTTTGGTTCCCGCTTGTGGGAACTATTCATTTGTTTTACTCAACAGTAAGAAAACTTTCAACTTGAGTCCATCTCAACAAACTAATGTAAACGTCGTATTGAACAAAATCGTTTTATGATAAATATCAGAATATACATATTATATTCTATAATTCACTTACCTTGATGAGTTTATCAATGTAGATTTCTAGACCGGTTAAATCATCAGTTAATTTTGTTTTTAAATATATTATAAAATATATATAATGCCATACATTATGATCAACATTAACATGGTCATCAAAGCTTGTATTAGAATGATCAAATGCTGAACGATGTAGTCCTGATAACCAGAATATGTTTAAAATTTAAAAACAATGAAATGTAAACATTAATACGGAATTACAAATGAAGTATAACAAGATGATGACACAGTAGAATAACTGGATAGTAATTTCTGTATATGAGAAATAAGGATGTAACAGATAATGATTGATCTATCATCTGAAACTCCTTAATTCATCATCTGTTACTCCATAGAGAATTAATTACAAGCAGGGATTTCATCTATCCGAGGAGAATACAATTTAACTTGGTAAGGCAATTAAAATCCAGTGGTCCATATTTTATCAAGATAGCTCTATTCTCATTTCATTCCCTAATGAGATACTGTCACTGTTTGTTTTTTCTTACTTCAGTTGCTCCACAAATCATGAACAGTCACTGACAAAAGTCTAGTAAACAATTAGGAAACTAGAAACTAACTAGCATATGATTATTATCACTTTTGTTATGTAGTTCAGGTGATTTTATACAAATCCTAGTATATTTTAATGATCACTTTTACCTAAAACTGAGTTCAGACGGAAAACCGTTTAAAACTGTGAAGCACAAATTACTGTTAAGAATTTCCCCTAATTAAATCATTCTGTCTCTATACAATGTTGTAAGAACTCGTAGTAAATTACATAACGATTTTCAAAAATAGATCATGAAAGATTCATATACTAACGTACTTCCAAAAGATTCATAGTTTTGTATTTTAGTCGTTTAATCGCTGAAAATTTTGACCTACAAGTTATGAAATATTGTGTTAATTTTCGCTGATTATACATTTTTTATTGGGGTGATCAATTTCACAAACAACGTTTTAGACTTCATCATGAATTTGTGTTCATGTTAATACATTATATCCATCATTGTTAGTATGAGGTTATGGAGACTGTTGAATTCCACTAAAATTGCAAACTTGTCTGATCTTGATGATGATTGAAAACCTGGAAGCATTAGAGACCTAAGGAACTGGGTTAACTTACTGGATTCGTGGTCATGAATGCGCACTGCTGAGGAGTCCATTTCCAAGATGAAACACACTTCTTGTGCTCCTAGGTCTCAATGTTAACTCAGTTAGATCGGTTTATGATTCCAATAAATTGTAATAGCCATGTTAAATGGTTTATTATTAAAATAGATTAAATTTAAAAGTACTTGTTATGTCTGATCTAAGTGGCGACCGCTTAAAGTCAGATATTGGTATTCTCAACTCTGTATATCATATATGAATGAAACTGCACTATTGATAATTTTAGTCATATCTTACTAATAACGAAGTTCTGTTTTTAGGTGATTAAATTCATTCAATATGAGTTGTAACAATAGTTTCATACATGTGAAATGTAAGTAAAATTTCAATTCATGATTTACGATATTGTAGGAAATGACAAGCATATAAGCTACGCAAAAAACTGAATTAGATTCTTAATCATATGCATTTGATATGTCCAAAATTTCCTATGTTATCGAAGGATGAATTCATTTTGAAAATATTAGTATAAAAGATTATTTATGGAGGAAAATAACTCCGCATGTAGCTCCTCTGGGAGCTACTGCCGGTCCTAAGCCCGGGTAAAAGAGTAGGGTTGAGCATGGGGTTAGCGACCCCATCCCGTAGAAAACCAACTCACTAAAAAACCACTAGCCAGAAAAATGGAGGAAAATGCCAGGCTTAAATTACCGTACTCTTAACTCATAGACTGTACTGTGAATATTACAACCCGTGGTATCTTTAGAAAAAAAGGCATTTCTAACTATTTAGTGGAAACCTTTGTTTGTCTACTTCTACGGAGAGCATACACTTTTAGGAAATTTAGCTACTTAATATCATGTTTTCCACAAACTACAACTTCTGGACTTAAATCGACATGATTTTCAAATGGAGAAAGTATTAAAAACACACTCTAGCCAATGATAACTACATTTCTGTATAATCTGAAGTAAACTCATAAGTATTAAATTGCACAGCTTCAATGAGTTAGCCGATGCTAATCATTCATAAATTATGTTGCTTTCCACACCGTAGATGGAAAACTTTCAGTTTGGTTTATCAAGTCCAAATGTTTTTTATCACATACCTGAGAGGAAGCACTGAATATAATAGACAGCTTTCATGCAACTAGACGATTTGGACTCTACAGATGACCTGGCCCTTCTATCCTACACACACGAACAAAGGCAGATCAAGACAAAGTGTTGCAGCAGCCTGTGCATCAGTAAGCTTTAACATACACAAAAGAAAAAGGAACATCCTTAAATAAAGCACTGAGAACATTAACCCAATCACACTTGATGGAGAAACTGTGGAAGAGGTGGAATCTTTCGCGTACCTAGGTAGCAGCATCATCAATGAACGAGGAGGATCGGATGCTGATGTAAAGACAAGGATTGGCAAAGTAAGGGCCACATTCTTACAGTCAAAGAACATATGGGACTCAAAACAACTGTCTGCAAACCAACATCAAATCCAGAATCTTTAAAAAAAACGTCAAAACAGTCCTACTGTACAGAGCGGAAACTTGTAGAACTACCATAACCATTATCAATAAGGTACAAGTATTTCTAAACAGTTGTCTACGTAAGATACTGAATGTCTGTTGACCGGATTCCGTCAGCAAAAACCTACTGTGGGAGAGAACAAATCAGATTTCAGCGGAGGAAGAAATCAGGAAGAGCCGCTGGAAGTGGATAGGACACACATTCAGGAAATCATCCAACTGGGTCACAAGGCCAGTACCCACATGGAATCCTGAAGGCCAAATGAGAAGAGGAAGACGAAAGAACACATTACGCCGAGAAATGGAGACAGATATGAGAAGAATGAACAAAAATGAACAAAATTCGTCCTGCATCTCAGAGTTGATGTTCACTCTGGGACTCTAACACAGTATCGTTCGCTTCAAACGCCAACGTGTTATCAACTCAGCCACTGAGTCCTGATAGTCACTTGCTTGTGCAATGAGAAGATTCAAACAAACAATACCAAATGAATTTATACAAATTAGTTATTTAACTTACCACAAACACAACAATGATTTTTATTTAATTCTTCAGTATTTTGTTTTTCTTGACGAAGTGCCGCAAATGTATCCACAATTACACCAAATATCAAATTCAATATAATGACAATAACAATTACAAAAAATGATAAATCATAGATTGTTCGAAAAAAAAATAAATTATCCTAAAAGAACCGAAAAAGAAAAGCAATTAGTGTAAAGATTAAAATAATAATAATAATAGCTCTTAATATAATTAGACAAATGGGTCTCAGAACACTATCCAGCATGACTTTAAAAAAGAGAATGTAAAACAATTACTAGTTCTATACAGAAGCATTTAATCAACTATGGACATAACGCTCCAAAGGAGTCGTTTTTTCTTAAAGTAATCTACACAGTCAAAGGAATTGGATAGAAAATAAGTTGAATCAATATTTTATGCACTGCTTAGGCATTGCCAATCCCCAAACTCAATCCCGAACTCTGCATGCAAAAGCCATTCATCCAACCTGTCATCCTTCCTTGGCTCTAATTCCCTTTACTGGTATGTTTTGGTTTTCATACCTTTTTCCATTATTTTTATTTGATTGTCACTGATTTTTTGTGGTTTTAAACTCTAATCAGTTATTATTATTACCTGATACAAGTTTACTTGAAAAAGCTTGGACCAGATTGACAGGCAAAACGTTGGATTTACATCAAATTCATTCGCTTAGATTTTACAAATATACATTATTCCTATTTAATTTCTTGATTATTTTTCAGCTTTTATTATTATAACCTTTATATTTGTCAATTTTCTTGATATCTGTCAATTGGACAATTATCTGATTTGTAAATTGTTTCCAGTTTTATATTCTTCTCTTACCTTTTGATTATTACGTAACCTTATTTGATAATAAGAGTTTCAAATTAATATATGACGCAATCTTTTCTATCCTTCTGTAGACATATATTTTTCATATATATAACTATAAATACAAATGCACAGCTTAAATGCCCCTTCCAGCCATATGGAATGGTGAAGCCTAGTAGGTCCTTCTGGAAAAGAGTGCTACGTCGAAGCACGGCACAACTACCGGGGCGGAATAGCTGTTTCTGCACTGCTTACGCAGAACCATTACATAACACTCACATTCGATTTTTTGTTTGGGCAGACTCATTTTTTTACCACTCTTTTAAACCCTCAATAGTTATCCATTGACTCTATGTAGCATTCGTAATCGTTCTCGTGTATTGGTAGAGTGGTTGATTAGGCCGATGTCCACCACCCGGGTTACCGCCCATGTTAGTTCATGGAAACAGTCCCATGATCCAAGAGGCACGACGAAGTCGTGTGAGTCGGATTTTCTTCACTGAATTCTGTTTATTCCTATACAATGACACAATAAGTTATTTTAATTATCTAAACAGTTGTTTTGAAAAAATCAACATTCAAATTAGTCACCACAAAAAAGAGAATAAAAACATGATAATGTTTATTAAATAAATTATCAAAATATTTCTGTTGTTACTAGGCTGTCATAATAGTTTCATAAATAAATGTCAATGGATATTCTGTAATATTCCAATTAGTAGAAACAATATACAATGAAGTGTAAGTTGATTCATTGGAAAGTGAATAAATTTTCTTTCTTTTTTTAAATTAACTTACGTTGAAATAGTAAAAGGATCAAAACAATGTTCCCATATTTACTATATGCGAACAAGTTTGACAATAATAATGTTGTGTATTATCCAAGTCATCAAAAATGATCTTAAATTAAACATAATTTTGTGTTGGTCTGTATGTGAATGAGTATATGTGAGGACGGTCCACAGGTGAAGTTGAGGAAGCTCTAAGAAGCCCAGAAGGAGCCGAAAATATTCCATCCAATCAGCTTTAGGAAGAATACTCTAGAATCGCTACGTGTAGTTTGCAATGCTAATAACCCCCTGTGTGCGGATTGGATAACTATAATGATGATTTCGTTTCTACTAAAAACTATAAATACCTGACAGTTTTGTACCATAATTGACACTATGTAGGGAAATACATTCCTACTTACTAGTCTTCTGATTTTGAGACTTGAGAGGGTTCTAGCGCTCGAGTGCTCAAGTATTACGCGACATACTAAGAATCTAAGTTCGAGATTGTGAAATTTATTGTGTGAACGAGAAAATTAATTAGTGTATACGTTGAGATTTGAAAATGTTATCATATCTAGGTGGATATGGTATTGATGATGAATATTATACACTAGCGTTCTTAACAGTTGATCCCTCGAGTTTATCACTAATCTATTAGAGAGTGACCACACTTGGCCAGTTAACAAAACTATGTTTCAGTGCAATTATATTCACATTCAAAGGCATATTTTACTAACAAAACAAACTGAGTAGCAATTATAAACTCTGTATCTGCAATCGGTTTTAACTTGCTGATATTGACATTGTGAGACTTACGAGTACTTCTCCAATACCAAAATAATTTATAACTCTATAGTAAACCTAGATATCAAATCACTGACATAATCACACAATATATTCACAACAATCGTTAGATCAATATTAAGAACATCCTAATATTTAAGCAATGTTTCTTCAGATATTAAGAAAAGTGTTTAATTGAAGCACTTCATTTAGTGCTTAAATCTACTGTACTCAATAGGAACAAAAATCTAACTAAATTGTAATATTTCACTGAATAAGCATATTTAATCTATTGAGGTAAGATGGTGGTTGGAGGTGGTCAACAGGAAACCCTGGACTCGGGTTTCGTGCTACTTGGCACTCGTCAGCAAGGTGTACCTGTAATCTTGAGGGAACTGATGCTCCCTGGCGGATTCTATCCCGTGTCACTCAGCTTCACAGTCAGAGACGTTACCACTGAGCTATTCGGGCCGCGACCAACCTCCTGTAGGACTGAGATGTAACCACAATCGAGTGATCAATTGATTGTGATATTTAATCTATACACATCATATAACCAAACAAACAAAACCAAGCAAACAAAACTAAACTACTTATTTACATTATCACATATTACATATTTCACATCCCATTTCCTACGCAAGAACTTACAAAATCATGTCAAACACGGAAGCGTCGAAAAGTTTATTTGTCTACTCATTGGAAGATTACAAATATTTTATAATTTTAGTTCCAAGTTATTGAAACAATATCTGGCTTTATTGTTCATATTTTTCAAATCAATTCCAAATTGCTGTATTTTTTATTTTCATTTGAATGAAGTGTGTCTACTTACTACTTTAGAAAATGTGTTCAAGATCAGTCTCATGTCATTGACTTGATGTAATATTCACTACCTAAAAACTCCTGTAACATATGTTTTGGAATGATAAAACAAGTTTCGATTAATTGTTACCTATAAGCTGTGACATTAATTCTAATAGGTGAGTGTTCAATGGGTATATTATAAACAGCGATTCCGAGCACTTTTCCGTTCATTTATTGGGTCAGCATTGCATTGCATTTCATTTCATGCCCTAACTCGTGTTATACTAGCGTTTTCTATCCAACATGTTCATAACAAACGGTGACGACTAATCGTAGACGCTTGAAATGCAATCTTTGATGAAAACTACTCCTTATTTTGCACCATTCATTCACTAAATAAACAGAAAATTGACCAAAAGTGTTAGATATCACAAATTCGTCAAACATTGTTGATGGTAAAGATAATAATAACTCCACCTAAATTATCACTTATCAATTCCAAAATTGTTTTGGATTTCTGTATATAATTCAGGTCAAGTAAGATGTGTTTTAGTTTTATGATAAGCGTATAGAACACATATCTTCTACATTAACATATGTTACTAATTGAAATAGGTCCCCAAAGTCGTGAGCAAGATTAGTACTGTCATAAAATCTATTTTAACTTTCTAACTAAGCTTAGATTTTATAATAAGGCATGGACCTTTTCATGCTACCTCGGGAAAACTATATAAAATTAATTTGTTTTAGATTGTCTGTCATCTAGAAAATATTTCACTAATATAAAATTATCATAGTTGAAAGCGTGAGTCAATTGAAGCCAGACCACCATGGAAAACCTGCAAGCACTGGACGGCCGTTTCGTCCTATTATGGGACTCCTCAGCAGTGCGCATCCACGATCTTGCACTCGCGAGATTCTAGCTTCAATTGACTGACGCTTTCAACCATGAAAATACTAAATCTCCACAAAACCCCTTCTGATAATTAATATAAAAACAGTTAACATTGATCAATTATTGGGTTAACTTTTTATTTGTTTCCAAAATAGTCCACACATTCAAGATGACTAATATATATCAGGTCAAAGTTAGAATCCCTTCGTTTTAGTAATATTAATTGACATATATATACACACATTTATACTCAGATAACAAACCATATGCCTTGGACTGTTTTGCAAATATAAATGAATCATTTAAGCAATTAATGTGTAGAATGGAAAAACTGAGTTTATACGTCCCACAAAGTTTAACAAATGCCTACTACTATAATCAAACCCTTCAGTTGTTAAAAAAATATGCAATTGATGATAATCATACTACTAAATAGAAAATATGTAACATTATCTCAACTGAATTCGACTGTATCAGAGTGCGAATACCTTATAAGAAAAATAAAATCGATAATCTCCAACTTTATAAAGGAAAAAAGATATCGTATCTAGTATATCGTCCCCACAGGGCACTCTTTGATCTATTTTACTGTTCTATATTATATCATCTCTCTCTAACCCCCCCCCATCGTCTCTCTCTCTGTCTATCTTGCATTTCGAATGACCACTTTTACATTTATTTGACCTGTTGTTCCGTTGACCTTGATTTGCTTTCATAGGCAGATACCTTTGACACGTATGTATGTGTGACCATATTATTCAGAACTTAACGAAGGCAAGGAAATTACACGTTTCTAATTTAGTCTGTCATATTATTACATCATACTTGTTTATAAAATGGACTGATTGTTTTAAATATATAATTTAACAAATAATTTATGGATGACCATAAAATATTGAAAACATTATATTTCAGCAGGCAAATGTTTTTCAAACAACTTCTTCACGACCTATAATAAAACATATGACATACTTGTGTAGGTTTCGGCTTAATATTAATATATACGACTCCATACATGTTATGACTTGATTACGTACAATCCGACCATAGCTATTACCTTGACATGGTGGTCAGGCTTACATAGCCTTGGCAATTCAATCGAGCTATACTGGCTAGAACACCTATTCCTTTAGATTCTACCTTACCAGATTGACAGATTAGAGAGCGGTAAGATGAAAGACACTAAATTAATGGTTCAAAAGTGAAGTGGTACCACAAATCATGCAAGATTGTGACAACAGGAAGATGTTTCCCTTGCACGACCACAACCTTCGGTAAGGCCTTCAAAACACAAAGCCAACACGTTACCAATTGCTGACCAAAAAAACTATTTGTGAGCCACGTCCCCACAAAGCCAAAATCCAGCTTCCTTTTTAAACACATCATGAAGAAGTATCCTTGCATGGTTTTGGCGCCCCCAAATGCCCTGGTATGGCCGAGAGTGGGAAGAGTCAGCTCTCTCTTGAAAAATGCTCTCAAATGACGACGCGTATATAGCCTCTACCTGGAAAGTCCTACTCACTGCCTTCTCGTAGCCACGGTGTTGTTTACGGAAGTGAGAGGACGAAAAGCGAATGTCCAGCGCTTTGACCGGGTTGGTGGACACGGCTAACCCATCTAGGAGAGTTGGAAAACCCTGATTTCAAACCGATGGTGCACATGGGCTCCAATATCCTGAGGTAACAAATGGCGTATGAACCAATCGTTGGCCACCGGCTACCATGGGACTGCATCTTCTCACGATGCCCCACTGCTTTGTGGATTAGACCTTTAGGTCAAAGGCTCCGGTTGTGGCCCCCCAAGGAAACCACCTGTTTCGGTTTGGGCACCTGAGCAGTATCACAGCTCTGACACAAATCAAATGAGATTTGTGTGGCGCATATATATCTGGTGCCCCCTTGTACCAATTTTTATGTGTTTAAATAAATAAATAAATGGTTTCGGCACCTGAAAAGTGACAATCACACACACATACACCTCTAAAATCCCTCGGAATCATCTCATCCACTAAATACATATAAGATATACTATTAATAAAGGTTGAAAAAGACATATACAAATTAATAAGATAGAATCTGTAGAATGATTAAAATATTAATTAATAAGATGAAAATAATGTTATGATGACTACATCATTGGGAGAAATGTTATATTAATTAAACCATATATCAAACAATTGGATAGGTTTCATTATTCAATACTACTAATCCTAGATTTAATTACAAAAAAATGACGAATGTTGTAGTATATGTACCACTTAGTTAAAGACATATGTCTAGTATAATTTTTCAGTTAATAGTTAGTTACAAGAAAAACAATAATTTTTTTTCACAGTTGAAATCATGAGTCAATTGAAGCTAGACCACCATGGAAAACCTGGAAGCACTGGACGGCCGTTTCGTCCTATTATGGGACTCCTCAGCAGTTAAGGGCTCTGGCTTGAGACTGGTAGGTCCTGGGTTCGAATCTTGCGAGTGCGGGATCGTGGATGCGCACTGCTTAGGAGTTCCACAACAGTACGAAACGGCCGTCCTGTGCTTCTAGGTTTTCCATGGTGGTCTAATTTCAATTGACTCATGATTTCAATTGTGAAAATACTAAATTCTCCACAAAACCCCCTCTGATCAATAATTTTTTTCTCCTCAGTAATCATACTTGATTATCATCATAATACAAGGAAGATTACATATGACTAATTAGTTGGATACAACTATATATAATTATTTCTTTTTGATTTCTTCTAATTCATAGTCTAGACAGTTTATGTACTTCACTATCTTGTTTTTTCCCTCCTCAATTATAAATCTTACACATCTGGAAATTAATTAATTAAATTGTTTATGAACATCTATATAATGAATAAAAAAAGTAACTAATCTATACAAGTATATAAGAAAATGCAATTCTTGTCAAAAAGAATCAATATTACAGTGGTACGAAGTATAAAACAAAACTAGTCTTTGCATTCAGTTTTTGGCATCCCCCTCTTCGGTTTTATTGAACAATTTTACCTACTTATTACTTATGCCTGTTACCCCTCGTAGATGAGCATAGGCCGCCCACCAGCATTCTCCACCCAACTCTGTCCTGGGCAATCTTTTCCAGTTCTTTCCAGTTATTATTCATCTTTTTCATATCTGCTTGTTCCTTCAACTCCCAGGGCATAGTTTAAATGGTCTGAATTATTATTTTCTGGTTAGCATTCTTTTAGCGAGTTAGTTTTTCTACAGGATGGGCTCGCTAAGCCCATGCCCAACCCTCCTCCTTCGCCCGGGCTTAGGACCGTCAGTAACTCTAAAAGAGCTGCAGGCGGAGTTTTTATTGAAAATAGTGAACAACTAATTGAGTTTTTTATAGATTTGAATTCATGTGTTGATCTTAGTTAAACTACCACGGAAAATTTGGAAGCATTAGATGACCATTTCATCATCAGGTGGAACTCCTTATCAGTGGGCATCCACAACATAGCGACTGGGAATCGAACCCAAGACTTTCAAATCGCGTGCGCGAATACTTAACTTGTAGACTACTGAGCTGGGATCCAAAGGTGTCTAGCTTTATTCCATCTTCTCTTTAACTAATAATTATCAACTTCATTGAACTAACCATTATACCCAGTGAAATAGGTACCTGTCAGTTAATATTGTATTCTCTTTTTAATTTCGGGGTGGCTTATGCAAAGTTTCAATAAAAAAAAATGGAAAATTATTGATCTCATTTTCATCCTAGGGTCCAATTTTGATCTAATGAAATATATGTTAGTTGAAAGAAAATTGCTTTGTAAAATGATGCTCTGTGGAGAAGGGAGGTGAGTGTACTACGAATAAAAAAGCTTAGCTTTAATGGAACTGTTGAAGAAAAGAACGTTAATTATCTCACACATGTGTTCATCCCCCTCTCCTTATTCATCATCATGGGACCGAAGAAAATATTAGAATGAAATAACCACATACGTGAATATGCATATATTTCTATGATCAAAATGACGAAAAGGCAAAACAAAATGACTGAAAACAACCAAACAATACGTGTTTACCCAACAACAAAAAAGCCGAATAAGAAGAATGGAAAAAACAATCCCATAAATTCAATTTCCATTAACTAATTTAGACGAAACATTTGTCCAGTTATTCGTAGTTTTTTTTATAAAACTTATTACTACGTTTCTACTTGATTTTCTGGCGGTTTATAGTGGCATATAATTATCAAACAAAAATGAAAAAAAAATTAAAGTACACAACCTGGTGTAGTAGTATATGACGTATTCAAATGCTGGGAGAAGATAAGAACAAAAAATAAAAGGCGCCAAATATTCAGGAAATGAATCAATGAAATTTATTCTAGAGTGTTCAGCATTTCTCAAAAATTTAGCTTGATATTACTATTTTGTGACTTTCAGAAACCTTTTCATCATTATTTGATATTTTTTTAGTTCTTCTTCCCTCTTTTCTTAATTACTTTATGAATCCTTTTCTTTTTGACATCAAAGGAAATGTCTCAGTCCCGTTCAATTTTATCATCTCGAACAAGAAGTATTGACTAAACATAACAAAGGGGATAGAGTTACGTATTTATTCAAACGAAAATGTCATCTATTACGTATAATTTAATGAGATGAATGAAGACTACATGCAAAATGAAAGATGAATGACGATGATGACAATTGTTATTTCGATAGTATAATAAGAATAGACGAAGATTATCAGAACTATGTGATGAGATATTAGCGCAATACATTTCGAACAATCTGATCACACATATACTCGTTAAGAACATTTATATATAAATATATAAAACATATAATCGAAACAGGTCATAAGATTGATCTTAACTAGGCTTTTGCGGTGTTGTATAAAAGCGTAAAAGGACGTATACTAAGGTTTATGTTAGTTCATACAAATGTTTAATACACTGTTCTCAGACATTTTAAAATTCTTCACAGAAATTCACTGTTGGCTAATGAAAGTCCCTTAAACTTTAATGAATAGTTTGAGTGTCTATCAAATAATCTATATAATTGTAAGCAAAGATGGAGCGAAAGGTACTGGGTTCGAGTCCCATAGTGAACATCAACTCTGAGATGCAGGTACATCCAGTTGGTGAGTCCCAAATAGGATGAAACGCGCGTCAAACTGGATTCCTGTGCTAGCCACCATTCATCTTTGTTTACAATGCTTGTGAAATAAGGCTACATCGAGGCAATACGCACAGTATGCACATATGCCAATTAGAGACTGACTAGTAGCAGTCCTAAACACCAAAGGGAAGATTCAAACAAGTAATACTAAGTGAATTTAATCTATATAGTATTGTAAAATGACAATTATTTTGTTTTGTTTAAGACCTTCAAATCATATTCTGAAAACTAGTTAACTAGCAACTCACTAAAAATGAAGAAACATGTCACACCTTATCAATCATATATAGAGATGAAATTCATAATGGATATTTTCCCAGATAACCAACTTCTCATATAACTTCACTAAAAGATGTCTACTAAATTTACAATCAATGACGAATTTATCCATAAAGTATAAACAGATGGATTATTTTAGCCTAAATTTATAATGTCTCACACTATTTCTATCTAGTTCAATTGCTATAATTTTCATTCCTACTAAACCACTACACTACTTAGTACATACTACTTAAGGAAGGAATAAGTAACGATATGTAATCTGAAAGTAACTTCCAGATATATTACAGACTGAAAAAATCCTGATCTTCAATAATAACAGTTAACCAACATATTACACAGAATATTTAGATTTATATCAATAAATATGAAGGACTGTAAACATGAATTTCATACGGAAAATAGAGTGAGAGGTTTCATAAAATTTCAAAGACTTCTTACTCGTGTCATTCGACAAACACCCAATCAACTTATCAGTGAATAAAGAACGTTGACTACAAGTTAAAAAATCAAGATATAACAACAAACAGTGGAAGTATGTGTGTAATCAATAATAGAATATATACTGTTAACAACTGGTTCTATCCTTTGTTAATACAACAAGCTGTGAGCTATAAACTGAATTTAATTTGGAATTAATACTGATGAACATATTTGGATATACTGTTAGAAACATCACAACTAAACCATTAATTTCAAATAGTTCACCAACAGTTTCCAACATTTTTACCAGTAATTTTTTATTAAAGTATCCTGTCGATAGTTATTTAAATGGCTAACTCAGAAAACTTTAGGTGGTCTAAAACATATAACTAGTGCCATTCAGGTTTTCGTTATGATAATTTCATATCTCTACGCTAATATGATGTAACAAAATGAATCGGTTTTCATATGGCTCAGGATCTATGCTGCGTATGACTAACGAACTATGTTCAAAGTGATGATATGACGAGGAAACACAATGATTTATACTCTTCTCGTTTGCTTGAAGCCTAAAATGTCTAATAAACAGTGATCTTAAGAAAACTAACGAAATATCTTCAAACAATACATAATTATATGAGCAGTAATAAAAATCTGAATATATCTGTATTCCTAGTATGAGTCTAAAACTTATGTTTGATGGTCAATTTAAGCTTGAAAACACTTTATATTGTAACATCCCTTTTAGCACAAAATTCAATATGTTTTCATACAAATCTCATAATAGGTATATTAGAAGGGTTAGTGAAGCTAAATATTTGAACTTATAGATACAGACTGCTAGATGTCAACCCAATGTCTGAGAATTAAGCACTTCCCGCTAGAACTTAAGATCTTGCACTCGATCTCTGCCAGGGTCCTAGGTAAGTACAGGTGAAGGATCTCATACTAGGACGAAATAGTTATTCAGTGATCTGTCATTTTCAACATCATTTGGAAATAATATTAATCTGTGATAAATACAACCTGAGAAAGATATAGTAGTGATTTTATCAACCTGGTGCTTTGTAAAAAAAAATATTCTAAAGTAACTATCATTAAAAACAAGAAAAGCAATGAATAAGGTCGAACACTAAACAAAAGTTATCTTGATCTATTATTTCAACTCAACAAACAATAAATGTTCACATTTTAAAAATAGAAACTGGATTACCCTTTACCTAAGAACAATAATATATAAAGATAAGTGTATTAAATTAATCATCTTCCTACTGAAATCTCGAACCGACCTAGGTTTGTGCGCTTGCGCGCAAAGCTCCTAAGTTCGATTCCTAGTCTCGAGGTCATGGATGCAACCTTTTGAAACGAAATATTTATTCAGTGCTTCAAGTCTGACTCGTAATTTTGGTAACATTCACTAATCTCCACAACCTATACTAATAATCATAATGTAAAATCACTGATATTATTCAATTGTTGTGCTTTGAACCATGTATTTTTGTTTTCACATACCTTTTATTGTTTCCATCATTTTTATTGATTACACATCATAAAGTGATAAACTGAAAATTGTTTTTGAACCACTGTTTATATCATTTGTTTACCCACAAGCACTTTAGTATGTACATATATATATGGACACGTGCCTGCCTAGATCTAAGTAAAATTGTTGGTAACTAACCAAATATAATATAATTACATTATACTAAGATTAATTTATCCTTAATATACATTAGCACAATACAATCATACAATCAAATTGAATGGTTTAACTGAGAATAAACCCACAGTGAAGTTTACGGGTGACAATATTTTACTTCATAAATTCAATTAAAAGTTAGTTTATACTTTCATAGTTAATGAAAATGGAAAAAAAGGTGATAAATTACAATTAGTCCATACAAACTATTAGCACACTTATTATGAATGAGAGTAAATAGTTTGTTGTTTATTATTGTTGTTGACAATTTCACATATTAACCATAACATAATAGGTGAAAGCTAAAAAAAAAGGATTTCAAAAAAAGAAGTAGACAAATTCAATGTCACATGCAAAGAAAATATAAATCTTATAAAGTGAATGAGATTAGAGTTATCCTCTCTTTAGATGTTAACTTGCATGAAATGACCAAATTTCTTATACCCAATTTTACAAATATCATCCATATATATATTTGTCTAGATAGTTATGATAGAATGTTAGACTGTTGAACTCTCATCTATACGAATCACTCAACATGTTTTGGCAACAAAAAGTTATTGAGTGGTAGCTAAGTAAATAAAAAATTTCTCATTTAACTGCTGAATAATCAGTCCAATTTATAAAAAAAATTGCACTTGAAGATGAGAACAAAACAAAACAAAATCCAGATTTATAGATGTCAATGTCAAGGTTGAACTTAATGGTTTTAAATAAATGGAACATTGGGAAGAAAGCTAATATTAAATATAATTTTTGTTCGATTCCAATGAGTAGAAAAATTGTATTTCTGATGTTCCATGACTTAATTTAAGCCAGTTCTTCAGAATAAATAAATAACCGAAATAAAATTAACACAAGTTTAAATAGTACAAAGGAAATAATGCAAAATATTTCTAGTACAATCAAAATTATAATAGGTTTGAATATCGAAGTGTATCGAAGAAGCCTCCATAGTGTTGTCCTGTACATGCTATCGAATGCTTTCTCGTAGTCAATGAAGTTGATGTAGAGTGATGAATTCCATTCAATTGATTGTTCCACAATGATCCGTAGTGTTGCGATTTGGTCTGTACACGATCGATCCTTACGGAATCCAGCCTGTTGGTCCCGAAGCTGGGCGTCTACGTAGTTTCTCATTCTGTTTAACAATACCCTTTTGAAGACGGTTCCTGTTATTGAGAGAAGACTGATGCCTCGGTAATTTTCACACCTGCTGAGATCGACTTCGTTTTTAGTGCTTCTGCTTGAGAGTTGTCTGATCCTGCTGCTTTGCCGCTATTCATTTGTCTGATGACCATGCTGATCTCTTGGTGGTGGGCCAAAATTTATCGGGAGGTCCGTGGGTGCTACTTCGATGTTGAGTGGGTTCGTTGGGGCTGGTCGATTTAAAAGTTCCTTAAAGTGATCTACCCACCTGTTCCGTTGTTCTTCAGTGTTGGTGATTGCCTTGCCTTCCTTGCTTTTCACTGGTCTTTCTGGTTTACGATAATTTCCAGCGAGCTTCTTTGTTGTGACATACAGTTGTCTCATATTTCCTTCTCTTGCAGCCTTTGCCGCCGTCATTGCTTAATCTTCCACAAGTTTACGTTTGCCGGTTCTGATGCTTCTCTTCACTTGCTTGTTTACTTCTGTGTATTCGGCTTGTGCCCTGGCTTTCTCTGCTCTTGTTCGGCTGGTATTGATTGCTGCCTTCTTGTTCCTCCTTTCTTGAATCTTATCCAGTGTATCAGCAGTGATCCATTCCTTGTGATAGTGCTTCTTGTGGCCCAGAACCTCATGACATGTTGAAGTGAATGCCTCCTTGTTCCCCTTCCAGTTGTTCTACATAGTGGTTCACTCTCTAGTGAGCAGATCATGAACGGCCTAGAACTTATTGCTGACGGCTATCTTGAATTCGTTGAGTTTGTCAGTATCTCGAAGAAAGGCCGTATTAAACTTTTGTGATGTTGTTCACCCCGTTGGCCAGTGCTTTTTGAGTTTCAATTCCATTTTGGCGACCAGCAAGTGACGATCGGATGCTATATCAACTCTTCTCCTGGTTCTTACGTCCTCTATCGTTCTCCTGAACTTTGTATTGATGCAGATATGGTCGATTTGGTTCTGAGTAGCGTGATTCGGTGAATTTCATGTGGCTTTGTGTACGCGTCTATGTGCGAATATGGTACCGCCTATGACCAGTTTATTGAAGGCACATAGGTTTGCAAATCTCTCGCCATTTTCGTTCCTTTCTCCCAGTCCATATCGTCCCATGATGTCTTCATATCCAGTGTTGTCCATTCCAACCTTGGCATTGAAATCTCCCATCAGAATGGTCAGGTCCTTTGTTGGACACTTCTCGACGATCGACTGCAGCCTATCGTAGAATTGATCTCTAACATCTTCATTGTAGTCGTTGGTAGGTGCATAGCATTGGATGACCTTCGTTGTAATGCCCTCTTTCTTTGTTTTGAAGGAAGCTTTGATGATCCTTGGTCCATGAGTTTCCCATCCTATAAGTGCATTTTGAGCTTGTTTGGACAACATCAATGTAACTCATTGTGTATGTGGAGTATTTTCTTCTTCATGGCCAGAGTATAACAGAAGCTCCCTTGAAGATAGTCATTGTTGTCCAACCTGCGTTCAATGTCCTTCACTGACTCTAAGCACCTCCAGGTTGTATTTCGTCATTTCTGCAGCAATTTCGAAGACTCTCCCGGTCTCCCGCACCGTCTGGACCTTCCATGTACCTATAAAAATTGTTGTTCTGGTTGTTAGAATGGGCACGGCCTCGTGACTTCCGAAGGAACTCGGCTTTCATCATGAAACGTCATAATTATTCTTTCTACTCCCAGGGTAGAGTTTAAATGATTTGAATAATCTTTTCTAGTTAGCGTTTTTTAGTGAGTTAGTTTTCTACGGAATGGGGTCGCTAACTCTATGCCCACACACTCCATATTGATATTTAAAAAACTTTTTTGTCTCAAGTCTGACTATTCCCATCATAACATTGATTTGGATTTATAACTGTAGAACCTAAGGATTATCTATTGAGAAATATATTCTTTTTCCATTAAATAACGTTGTTTTGAGTTTAAAGAAAGCTGATTGTAACAGATATTGATAAACACCAAGTGAGTCTATGCAGAATAAACAAAAATTCGGGTTCATTACATGTGTCTAACCAATTCTATCCTTTTAAAGCCAACTGTTCAGACAAGATTTTATCTGAAATTAATGTGTAAAATTGATGAGAATAACATGAACTAAAAATATTGTTACACATTATACCTTTGGTATAAAGCTGACAACAGTATACATCATATCTCCAATGTCCTTAACAAAGGATATTTCCTTACATCCTGTCAAATATTCATCATCGCACTTGTCAATATCTATCTATCTATCTACCTACCTACCTACCTACCTACCTACCTACCTATCTATCTATCTAGATATAATATTATTGTATTTCACGTACAACAAGATAAAAATATTCTCATATCCGACAAATTTCTCACCTTATTCATTTCCAACAATTCTAATTTATAAATTATGCATTTCATTTTGTCAAACTACGTAAATCATACAAATACAATTTACATCATACAACTATTAGCATGTATATTAATATTAATAATAAAGGATTATAGATAAGAATAAAGTATTAATGGTCCTGCTAATGATGATGATAATGAAAAAAATAAGGGAAAAAGGAACAATGAGGAAAAAGAGAATTAGTTATTCTCATCATAAATGGTTGACATTTTGTATTACCTAATTTCTTCTCTGATTCTTGACATAGACATATGAACTAAATTTCAGTTGAAATGTATAAATAATATTGGTATACTTATAGGACATTATTGATGACGTTTGAATTAAAAGAAACCAGTAGATGTAAACATGAATTACCAATAGATTTTAGGTAAAGTTGGATAGTGGTTACTAACAGAATCCAGGGCATATTTTTCATTCGTTTTGTGATTCGTTACATGAATGTATCAACATACAAGTGTTGATGTTAACACGGATTGACTACAGTCTTTAACATCAACAATCAGAAAATAAAGATTCTTACAAGTAAAACCGATGCTTGTTCAAGAAGCTAGTGGTTGCAAGGGACGGAGAATAATGCTTTAGCCTTTACTCAAGCGAAAGGTACTATTTTTACACAGTAGTTTAATTATGAACACTGATATGCAAGTATATTGAACTAAAGAGTCACAATGAGGAAGAAACACTGTAGTGTGGTCTACTTATATCCACATAAGTAATATGTGGTGATGGTCAGGGATAGAATGTATTTTGGCAGAAGATCGATAAAGAACGAACAGGAATGAAGCTCGATCGGTACGAAAATGCATGAACAATGAAATCAGAGAAGACGGACTGATATTTGCAGAAGGAACAGTTGAGATTGAGACAATTGATTGTTAATTTTCAAATTAACTGTTTGCTGTATGCTTTACATAATTTAGTGAGATAGTCTGTAATTTGTGTCTAAATACATTCGATTGTCCCCAACCAGTGTTACGTTCACTACAACACGAGTCCTAGATTCCACTCCTAACCGCTATCGTAATCTACTGAAACTGTGACTAAATAGCAATATCGAGGCCATCCCCTCAGGATATGCATAATTCAGAAGAGATTGACCAATTATAGTCTGTAATACCAACAACTGGAAAATATAAACCCTTGGAAATAAGTGTTACATATCTGAAATGTTGTCTCCCATCAGGCAAAATGAAATTCCTTAAAACAGTTTTGTATTCAGCAAATAATGATCGACTAACCATAAAACAAAATGTCACTATGAAGCTACAAAATATCTGTAGTATATTGTATTTTATAATAGATGACCAAGATCCCGTTACCAAGTGATTGAAAATATCAGTACATCTTCGAAATAATATTCATAACATGTGGAAAATACATTCAGGGTCTCCTAACAATCTCTAAATATTACTTAAACACTCGATTGCATAGGGTTTTAGTGTAATAAATTTTTTCACCTCATCGTACACAAAAAATGTATTTTTAACTTTATATCTTATGACGACAATGATTGATAGAATTAAAAACGTTATCACTTATGAAATGATAGCTTTTGATCAAATGCATCTTTGTCAACTATGAAAATACTGAAATATCCATAAAAACCCCTTCTGATCTATAATCATATGCTCACTAGTGACTGACTGTAAGGAATGTTTCCTTAAGTTCTAGTGGGAAGCAGTGACCAGTGGAGTTCAACCAAGTCTGTTATAGAGATATCAACTAACTGAAGACAATTGATGAACGGTTGCTGAAACATCGTGGATTGGTTGAAGTTAGACATTAACACCGTTGGATGCCGGCTCAGTGATCTATCGGTTGTGTTCGAGCGTAAGACCGATAGGTCCTGGGTTTGAATCTCGTGAGTGCGGGATCGTGGATGCGCACTGGTGAGGAGTCCCATAATAGGACGAAACGGCCGTCCACTAATTCCAGGTTTTCCATGGTGGTCCAGCTTTAATGGACTCATGATTTCAACTATGAAAATACTGAAATATCCACAAAAACTCCTTCTGATCAATAAAAAAATTGATATACTGAATGTTGCCATTGTACATTGATACTTTCACTGACAAACTTAAACTGATTTTTCAGATTAACTTATAACTTCGGTAGTGTAGAAGTTTAAAGAGTTTTGAGTAGCATTTTACATCTCCGTGGTACAAACAGGATTGTAACCAGTGTTAATCTAATGGTAAAATAATGATACTTTTACGTCGAAAAAATGCACATGGTGTTGACATATTCAGACCTATTTGGCTTTTTATGGAACTTAATATTCTTTCTTGTTCCTATAGATTGTTTAAACCAGTGTTGATATAATTCCATTATTTATTTATTTACTTACTCTAAAATAGTGGCTAACATTAAGTCATCAAATGTCAGAAATCCAAGTTCCTACTAATTGGAATATTATGAAAACACTAATATTGTAATATTAACCTTCTTACTACAGATGTTCAATTTATTTGAAACTTTTGGTCCAACCATAGTACTGATACCTACACTATTAGTTTACTTTTGGTAGACTAGAGATTTTAGATGTCATAATATCATTGGATCTAAGTGTTTTGTACAAATGCTAAACGAATGAGCACTGTTGTCGCAAGTTTTTAAATGACACCAGGAAGCATTAGACATCTATTTTGTCTTAGTATGAGACTTTTTAGCAGTGGATCTTAATATAAGCATTCTTGTTGTGTAAATAGTGAGCTTTCATCTCATCTTATGTTGTCGGCCAATACTGTTGACCTTATAAGTAACTCAATGAACAATGATATTTGGTTATGACAACAGATCGATTAGATTGATTTCCTACAATAAGCTTATTTAATCAATCTTGATTGTAATTCAATTAGATATGATCAGTTTTCATTGTAAGAAATAAAAATTAAATTAGACTATGAGAAAAAAATAGAGTAAAACAAATTGGTATAAATCAAATCACTTGATATATTAAAATCAAATTGATATTACCAGGGTAGGTTTAGCGTAACTACAAACTGTTTTTGAATGCATAAGAGGGATTTGAATACTTTTATAATTTTTATGGTTTCAATAAACCTGAATACTTCCTCTAGATAACTTTTATTCAAAACCAAAAGCGAGAGGGTTAAGATTAACCTTATGGTTCATTTGAACTGTGTTATGCTTTAATTGAGACATACGTAGCCAATTTTTTTCAGCCATTTAGGAACATGTAAACCATCTTTACTTAAAATTACAATCACTTACACACATATAAATTGATAAACACAGTGGAATGTCACACGATAATTTACATTCTGTTTAGGTTCTTTTGTAAAGCGAAGACAGTTTTTTGAACAATATTGATATCGGCTGGACAGTACGTTCTACTAATAACCGACTACGTCTTCATTTAAACTTATAACTATTTAACTCGTTTATGAGTGATAGAATGAAATAGATTGGTTTTTTAGGTCCCACTAGCCTAGTGAGTCTTTCCATCAATTTATGAATTTAAGTGGATATCTATTATGCATCAGTAATTTATTTAACAATAACATAATGCTTCCAATAGTATTATTTGTAAAAAAAGAACGATCAGTTCTGTTGAAGAAAGCTCATTTATTAAACTTCTTTTTATTGGACTGATTAATAATAATAATAGAAACCAATACAGTGCTCTATTCACTTAGCATTCGGCTGAGGCAACTCTTCAATCGATAAGTATATCTACGTTACATCTATAGTTGTTGGCTCAAACCTCATTTTAACATCTGCTAAGTTCCAGAACATCGAAATAGTGATTAGGAATCATAGAGTTGATAAACTTTAGACAATCGCGCAATAAAGTAAAGAACAATATCAATTGAAATCAGCCAATTAGAATTAGGATTACGAATTTAAGAGAAATGAACTTGATGTAATCAAAACTCGAGAAAGAGTCGAAACAAAAAAAAATGATGCTATAAAATTGATATAACACTACCAGAGTAATGAAAGATTGATCGCTGTTTCTTTTACAAAAAATAAATTTAAAGTTTGTTAACTCCATGATTCCTAATCATTGTTTCGATGATCTGGAACTTCCTCTCTAACTCTTCATTAGACTGAAACAAATTTTTACAATTTTATTAACTTTATAGGAATCTTTGTTATAATATTGTTGGGGATGTCAAATCCCCAGAACTTACTTGGTTAATTTTGTAATTTTATTTTGAAAATTTGAATTTAGCTGTTTCTGCGCCAAAAGCGCTCTTTTCATCTTCGCGTCGAATTTCCCACTTGTAAAATATCTTAAACGCTATTGGCCCGTTGTATCTTTGAGTGTGCTATTTTGTAATGCTACCCAAGGACGATTTATTGCTGTATATATATATATATATATATATGTTTGATTTTTTCCCCTTACTATTGCTGTGCTTCTGGCTGCTACGGAATATATTTTCTCCGCTTCCAATTTGTACTTCTTACTCTAGTTATCTGGGTCTGGGACGCGTCAGAATAGCTAGCTTATCGGTCTCTGGTCACAA
The DNA here is from genome assembly GCF_000237925.1 of Schistosoma mansoni. Taxonomy (NCBI): domain Eukaryota; kingdom Metazoa; phylum Platyhelminthes; class Trematoda; order Strigeidida; family Schistosomatidae; genus Schistosoma; species Schistosoma mansoni. Next base: position 49,059 of record NW_017386177.1, read on the forward strand.
GTCTTTGTTCCGTTCGCTACTAGTGAATTCGAAATGCTTCAGATATAACAAATATAATATACATGTTCATTTCTATTCATTTCTTTTTTTATTTACAAGTATGCCCATTTCTATGATAATTGAGATTTTAAAACATTACATATGTTGTAAGCAGTTAATAGAAACATAGCGAAATAAAGTGAATTCATATTATTCTGCATCAATCTTTGTTTTAACTCTCTTCAAAATGATCGTTTTATTATAGAGCTTTGTCAATTGGAATATATATGTATATGCAATTACTAACCTTATTGCTTGGACGTTTGAGTACATCACCGATTCCGCCACCATTTAGTAGTCCTTCTCGAAGTGTTGTCAATATACACATACGTAGTGAATCACATCGACGTTCCGTACTACCAACAGTTTCTTAATTAAAACACCAATCGATTCACAAAAAGATAAAATAAAGGAAAATTCAAGTAATTGAAATTTTGATTTCGCCTAAAAATATAACTTATGTAAAATTCCTAAGGAAACAGAAAAAAATTGAGTATAAACACATCGAAATTATACTAGAACTACTTACATAAACAGACAAATGTAGGACATATGTGCATACTGTTTTGATGAAAAAACAGCAAACTTTAGTCTTAAACAAATTTAATGTATCCTATTAATCTGTTCCCTGATATTAAAGCCTCTGCCGGTGAACGAATATCAACATTACTGAGAAAAGGTGGATAGTGGCTAGTAGTGAAATCCAGGATGCGAGTTACCTATTATTTGTGACACGTCAGGTGGATATTCCTACATCCCAGAGTTGATGTTCACTCCGAGACTCGAACCCAGTACCGTTCGCTTCAAACACCAACATGTTATCCACTTAGCTACTGAGTCCCCATAGCCACTAGCTTGTGAGATGGAGTGAAGTTTTAGTTCATTTTGCACCAATTCGGTGATGAAGGTACATCTATATGACGAGTCACAAATAAGACTAAACGCGCGTCATGTACTCCATTGTTAGTCACAATCCATCTTTGCTGATAATGCTTGTGACTTGAGGCAATCCGCACAGGATACACATACGCTAATAAAAAACCGATCAATTGCAGTTCTAAACACCAATGGTAAGATTCAAACAAACAATACAAGATGAATTAAATGCTTTCATATTACTTAAGATATGTTCGACCAGAACACAGAAATGATTTTAAACTTAGTCATCGGTTTTACAAAGAAATTCACATCCACTACCACATATAATCTTACAAGTTTTCATTTTTGCAGAAAATAAATTATGACCTGTACTACATAAGTAATAGCGATACATATTCAACAACCCAATCAAAGGTCAACAAGCATTCCCTTCACATTATCGCCAACTGTGTTCGTAAATTTACGTGTATCTGCCAAAGCAGCTATGTTGGCCAAAGAGAAAAAGAAGGCATATATTAGATATTTTGAACATATTCCAAAAAGCATTAGAACAATAGAAAGAACTACTATAAACAGCATAGTTAGTAAACATATCTTGGATACAAGAAATCAGGTCGATACCTTGCAGTCTTTCCAAGTGATTAATAAACAGCCAAGTTCCATTCTTCTGAAGTTTCCTAAAGTTACTGTTATCACGATGCAACAACCTGATATATGTGTTCTAAAGGAAATGATTATTGATCTTTCCTTGCCTTAGTGACAAATATTTCTTTACTTCATCATAAAATTTTGTCCAACTCTTTATTCCCATTAAATACATTATTACATTTTTTTATTTAGACTGTCTTTTAGATTAGTAATCTTATTTTATTGCTTTACTCATTTTATTTTTTACTTATTATCAGCGTTTACTCTTTACGTAATCACTTGTTTCTAGCCCTGATATGTCTCCAACTAATATATATGTCGTGTAAGTAATTTAAACCTATTTCGTAGTTATGATTTTTAAATATCACAGATTGTAAACCAAACGAAAAACAACAAATTCATTTTATTCTGTCTAATTTTTTTTATCTTTTCTTCAGTCTGATAAAGGGAACTATATGTCTGAAATAGTGGTATACTGTGAATATAAAGGCTTATAACACTAGTGGGTAATTGAAACCGGAAAGGGAGAACTAAGTTTTAACTTTCAACCTGATGGTTCGAAGTTGAACTCTCTAAATAATAATCCACCAGGTGTTAGTTCATTAAAAAAAAAACGTGAACATAGAGATAGGCAAATGTTAGGAAAGGATATTAAACGAAGCATTTTTAACAAACCGATTATTTAAATGCCCAAAAGTAGATTATCTTAAATTTAAAATACCGAATGCATTACAGTGAACCACTGAAGAAAGTTATGTGCTAATAGTTTAAAGACAACTTTTAATTATAGGACCATTAAGAAATAGTGGATAGGGTTAGACAAATAGTCAAGTAAAAAGTTAGATAATGGTTAGACTGCTTGTAAAACGTAGTGCATAAAATGTAACCATGTGCCAGTGCACCATTTCTGTATCTATACAAATATCAGTTAACTGATAAACACTACACAATATAACCGTGTGAATCATTATTCTTTTTAACTGTTTAAACCTCTCATTACATCAGTACTAAAAAAGAGAAAATTGTTGAAAAGGTTAAGGTAGAATTATTTCTAAACAAAACGCCATTTATTATCCATTAGTTTTATCTTGAGTTAACCTAGATAGTTTCAATATGATAGTCACTGTTGGCTGCTAGAATTTAAGTGGTTTTGCTCTATGAGTTGAATGGTTTGGTCGTGGAGAGAAATGATTTTCAGAAAAATCATGAACTAAGAATCAAATCCAAGGGATGTACAACCAAAATAAAGAAGTAGACAATGACAGGTTAATGGTTAACAATAGCCAATCAAGATTGAGGTCTACAGGACAAGCTGTGAGTCATATGTGGAGAAATTCAAACCCTTCATTTCTACCTGAAGTTTGTGCTGATGAAATTGTTCAGATGAGCAATGAAAGCTCCATGACCAAACCATCCAGATCAGAGAACAAAACTCTACATAAATCACACACCCGAGCTACAAATGTTCTCCACCAGCTGCTAGACTTGAATATACACTGTACACAGCTAGTTTACATAACAAATAACTGACAAGATAGTTTATTTCAGACGAGGACAAATAAAGTAGAACTATAATATGCAAAGACTATTAGTTATTCCATCAACAAGCTCTACTGAAGCATCGAATTAAATATAGCATTTAGCTTGATCAACACCTATATTCGATTTGTTCATCTGATCGTACAATTATAATATCCTTCTGAATTTGTGTATTTTCAATTCATGCTCATTTATAACATTCAGAACTTTGCCTGTAGCTCTTCTAAAGTTACTGCCGGTTGCAATTCTGGATAAAGGAGGAGGGTTGGGCATGAGGTGAGCGACCCCATCCCGTAAAAAACTAACTCTCTAGAAAAACGCTGACGCTATAACATTCAGAAAACAGTAAGTTTCTAGAAATATTAAAGTGGAAATGTTTTAGTGAATCGGACAGAATCTAAGTGATTTATATGAAAATAATTTTTGAACAGATAATTCATCAGTTCAAACTAATTTTCCATCAATTAGTCAAAGGGAAAAATTAAACTTGTCACATAATTACACTTTGAGGTTATAAAACTCGTAAAATGAATTATTTCAGATTGATGGTTACTACAATGTTAATAAGCAAAGATGGATAGTGGATAGCAGTTGAATCCAGGACACGCGTTTCGTCCTATTTGGGACTCGTCAGCTGGATGCACCTGCATCTCAGAGTTGATGTTCACTCTGGGACTCGAATACAGTCCCGTTCGCTTCAAACGTGATCGAATTGTTCACTTAGCTACTGAGTCCTGATAGCCACTTGCTTGTGCAGTGGGGTGAAGTTGAAATTTACTTAGTATTGTTTTTTGGATCTTCCCATTGATGTTTTTAGGACTGCAACTGGTCAGTGGTCGAGTGGATAACGCGATGGCGTTACTAAGTACTAAGTAAATTGATATGAATAATTTATCATAATGTTATTATCAATATATTATTAAAAGCTAATAATGTGACAAACTTCGCTATTTTCATCAGTTTATTTGCCCTATTATTTGCCCTATTAATAACACAGCATGTGTTTCCTACTGTTGATTACGTAATTTCTCAATTATATATATATATATATATATATATAATTCCCAAGACAGAGTTGGATGGAGAATGCTGGTGGGCAGCCTATGCTCCTCCACGAGGGGTAACAGATGTAAGTAAGTAGTAAACATATATAATTAGAACCAACATAATTCCAAAGTGAATTCAATTGATCTACAACAATAATGTTCGATAATCTTATATTTCCAAGGATCAAAATAAACGAACTGCATGAACACAAAAATTCCAATTTCCAAGTTAACTAATTCCAAAGTATAAATGTGTCAAAGTGATTCTATTGATTTCCTTTCTTCATAGACATTATCCATTATGCACAGAAAAGTCTATTGTAAACTTAGACTAAACTAATGGATGACATAAAACTTTATTTATTGCTGTTGTTCTTTTACAATTACAACTATGTTTACAAAGAAATTACTTTTATTGTTGCTACAAAGTCATTAAAATTCAGATGACTAATTCATTATTGAAGTCACTAATGTAAGTAGTTTATTTACCTTATAATAACCGTCTGATTTATTGATGATTTGTTCTTTAAATGATACAGTTTGGTTGTGAAGATTTTATTGTCACTATGATTAACATGATCAGTGCTTATTTCATAGTAAGTGATGTGCTCGATTCTGTATAGATCAATAGTTGATCTTGATGTGAACCGCAATGAAAACATTCACAATTAAACTGTTTAGGTTAGATAACAAAACACTAACAAAAACATCCACCTGAGTAGCTAATTTTTGCCAGATCTTAATAGCAGTATATTTTGGATGAACTATAAAATGAAATATTCGCAAGAAACCAAAAATATTCAAACGTATACAACTAACTGATCATTTGGTGGAGATTAATATCATTGTGTGATGTGGCCACTATTCTAAAAGACTCAATATTCGTATGCACTTTCTTGTGATTTAAGTGGTAGTAGGTAGTTTAAGAGAAACCATTGGTTTAGGTTTCATGCTATTGGTTTCTTGTCATAAACGTGTAGCTCTAATCTTGAGGGCAATGACGATCCCAGCTTCATAGACTGAGAAATTACCATTGAGTTATCTGGATCAAGTAATGACCTCCTGTAAGATTGAGATATTTAGAATTGATTGATCACTGAGTAGTGAATAATGTCATGTTTGTATAGTCTATCAAGGAACACCAGTTACCCCAAGATTACAGGAATGAATTATTGATGAGTACCCAATGGTTCCAATCCTAGCTCTAGAGATTCCTGCCAACTACCTTAAACCACATAACATATCCGATCATTACAGTAAACTTTACATATAACTTTTATTTGCAACTTAATATTTTAAACATGATATTATAATTACTACAAATAAACATATAAACAAACCATTGTCATTTGTTACATCGATTTCAATAGTAAAATCATTTTGAAAATAAGCATATCCAATGATGGAATATAAGTAGATAATGATTAGTGCTAAAATTCCAGTTAAGAAAATTGACCGACCATTTTTAGTCACTGATCGTACAACATTCAACAATGTCTCTTCACGTGTGACCACATCAAGTAACTAAAATTCAATAAAAAAATATAGAATATTTCTATATA
>NW_017386177.1:54971-60338 GCF_000237925.1 Schistosoma mansoni
TTTTCAAATAAGATTCAATTTGACAGGATAATCCTCAATCAACAGACTAGAAGTGATCATTGGTTTTTTTTAAATTTACAAACAGACATTAACACCATCGGATACCGGCCGGCTCAGTGGTCTATCGGTTAAGTGCTCTGGCGCGAGACTGGTAGGTCCAGGGTTCGAATCTCGTGAGTGCGGGATGTGCACTTCTGAAGAGTCCCATAATAGAACGAAATGACCGTCCAGTGTTCCCAGGTTTTCCATGGTGGTCTAGCTTCAATTGACTCATGATTTCAACTATGAAAATTACAAACTACGATTTACTACATTTCGGTAGTCAAATGATGTGAAATGAAGAATGAAGAGAGTGAAATGTTTTGTAGATAATGAGAAACTATAAAACATACCTACTATTTTAAAATGATAAAATATTCACATTGATATATAAATTCAAAGAGAAATTCTTAGCTTATTAGTAGAATGTCTTTTTGTTTATGCTAAAAGTATAAACAAACTACGGTACAATCACTAGACTTTTATATTTTAAAACATATATCGGTATTTCTTTATAGTTTAGCAAAAAAAATGTAAATATTACACAATTATTGTTATTCTTTTCATCAGGCCACCAGGTTACTTCGTTGGAAAAAAAAACGTATTGAAAGGTACGTCACAGATCTCTGTCTACTGTAAACCAGAAAATACATTCCAGACTTTCACAATGAACTATCAAGCTAGATGTAAATATCATCATATCTAAACACATTTAATCTCACCATGATGATATATTCATTAAATTTCACTAGTAATAAAATACAAGCGGCCGTCAATCTATGTTTATCAGCCTAGGGTTGTAGAGATTCTTGATTACTAATTGAGTTCATGAAGCGATCAATGTTAAACCACCATTGAAAAACTGGAAGCACCGGACGGCCGTTTTGTCCTAATATGAAACTTCTCTCCCTCTCAAAATGCGCTCACATGGCCACGCGTATACAGACTCTGTCAGGGAAGTCATACTCACTACCTTCTCGTGACGGTAGTGTTGTTCACGAAATTGAGAGGATGAAAAGCGAATGTCCGGCGCTTTAACTGGGTTGGTGGACACGGAAAGTTCACCTAGGGGAGTTGCAAAACCCTGATTCCAAACCAATGGTGCACATGGGCTCCAATATCCTGAGGGAACAAATTGCGTACGAATCAATCGTTGATCACCGGCTACCATGGGACTACATCTCCTTACGATGCTCCATTGCCTTGTGGATCAGATCTTTCGGTCAAAGTCTCCGGGTGTGGGCCCCTAAGAAAACTATTTGCTTCGGTTTGGGCACCTGAGCAGTATCACAGCCCTCACACAAATCGCATGAGATTTGTGTGGTGCATATGTATCTGGTGCTTCCTTGTACCAATATTTATGTATTCAAATAAATAAATAACTGGACTTGAAACCAAAACGTTTGGTCCTGTGCGAACTCAACCTCTAGACCACTGAGTCGGTATCCAACAGTGTTAATGCTCAACTTCGACTAATCCAGATATTGCGCAATCATCTTCCATTGTCTCCAGTAGGTAAATGCCTCACACCCGAGACGGTTGAACTCCACAGATATACATTAAGCCCGAGGAAACACAATCTTTTACAACAACAAAATAACACCACAGTTTATACAGTCCAGTATCTATCATGTTCAATGTAATCGTTTAACTTAACTTCATATTATCTATATAAGTTCATACACAAAACGAATTAAAACATATATGTATATGATCACTTACTACAAGACTATAAAAGAAAGGATGTATAAAAATTCCAAAACCAGTAAATATGATCAATATGAAATTATGTATTAATTTATAATATAGTTGATTTATATTTGGAATTTTTAAATTAAATAAAGATCCTTGAAAATATCTCAAGAGTCCATGTACAGTAAAGAAAATATTATTCCACCATGACGATGACGATAATGTTGATGATGAATGTAGGTATGAAATTCGGTTTTTGGCATTGACCAATTTTCTTTTTTCCTTATTATTTATATATTCGAAATATTTCCAATTTGTTTCATTTATATTAATTTCATTAGAGAATAAACAATTTTTATAATTTTTTATAAGAAGATATTGTTTATAAATGATGAGTAGATTTGCAAATCTGAAAATGAACTAAAATTTTAATATAAATCGGTATACAATTAATCAAAGTGGGATTGATAAATAAAAATATATTCAGAAAGGGTTTTGTGGAGATTTAGTATTGTCATAGTTGAAAGCATGAGTCAGTTGAAGGTAGACCATCCAGGAAAACCTGGAAGCAACTGGTGTTCTAGTGAGAAGCAGTAACCAGTGAAGTTTAAACCACGTCTGTTGTGAGATAGGAACTCACTGAAGACAATTGGTGAACGGTTGCTCAACTTCGTGGATTGGTTGAAGTTAGAAATAAACACCTGTGGTCTATCGGTTAAGTGCTCTGGTGCGAGACTGGTAGGTCCTGGGTTCGAATCTCGCGAGGCGAGGTCGTGGATGCGCAGTGCTGAAGAGTCCCACGATAGAACGAAACGGCCGTTCAGTGCTTCCAGGTTTTTCCTGATGGTCTAGCTTCAACTGACTCATGCTTTCAACTATGAAAAAATACATCCGACTGTTATCAAACTGTATATTCACTTACCATGATTGAACTTGCAAGAACAGGGTACTTTTGATATTAAATACACTGATTAGATCAATAGAATTTATTGTAACTATTTGAACTTATCACAATAGGATATATCTGAAGACTTATGGCAATTCATAGTCAATGTTAAGCTATTATTCAGGCAACGAGTGAAATTTTTTTAGAAAAAACAATTCTTTTTATTAATCGGTATCCAGACGACAACCGATTATGTACTCACATCTTAAATGACAGTTTCACTGATGTCTATCTCTCTAGGAATACGATACAATTATCTAGATATTAAGGCGAGTACAATTTAACAATTATGTTTAGAATATCAGTATACTAATGAAATAATTACTTTTGCATAAATATGATGGATGTTTAACTCATTTATTCCAAAAATTACAAGGTTAGTGTGATATTCCTCATAAATATACACGGAGTAGTTGTCTCATAATTGCTAGCCATAGTTTAAAAACATACTGAAAGTTTATATTAACAAGTTATATGAAAATATCTACTCATTACACTGATCAAATAGTCTTGAATATCAGCAACTGGGAAACTCAACCCCTTTGGTAACTGTATTATATGTGCTGGACAAATGGGCGGCTGTGTGACACTAAAAGCGAAAGGACAGAAATTAAATGTTTGAAACCAATATGTACTGGATTGAAGTCAGAGCGTGAACTTCATCGCCTTCATTCAGGCACACTCAACTGAATAGTATTGAATAGAACTAAGCCTTCGAACTGCTAACACTACCTTATAAATACACCATGATCTATTCAATTTTCATCTCACTTTAACCTTAAATCTGTTATGTAAATAACTAAACCTGGGAACAATAAATTACCACAAAAAGAAAATGGAAAATGTTGATGATTTTATTTGTTAGTGAGAAATTTCAAATACCTAAAATAAAAAAAACTTACATTAGTTAGTCCTAATACAAGAATTACATTTTCAGTACCACAGGCAAATAACAAATATAAAGTTTCTAATCCAATGTATATTTGAACTAACAATTGATTTGAAGAAACAAGGCATAGTACAACAGCGAATATGGCAATTGGTATTACAGTAATTTGAGTTTCCAAATTATAGAAATCATAAGCTAAAAAATGTAAAATAACCGAAAGGTGTATTTTGGAGAAAACATTGCCTCAATTTCAATGGATCATTATGCGTTACATGTAGAAAAGAAAAAATGAATGAAAATGTCATACAAAAGCTATGACAAACTGTTATTCAGTGTTATTCACGATTTTAACAGGACTCCTTCAAGAGATTCATTGATAACTTACCTTTGTGTTAAGATAACTTATTTAAAAAGTACATGTTTATGTATTTGGCCATAAGAAGAAAATTCAGTGTAATGGCTGGTGATAAAAAAACGCCTTCCCAAAACCGAAAACATGGAGAGGGTTTGAACGTGTTTGAGTAATTTAAACACTAAGCCACTATGCTTTGTATTGACTAGTTAAATTATTTTTTCAAAGACGAAATGGTAATTTGCTCACTACTGACTCTTAATGATATTGAATTTTCAATAAATTTATAGAATATGGAATTCAGCCCCTTTACACATCAAGGTACTACGTTTAAAAACTATAACCATAGACGGCACTAATGTAAGAAATTATTCAACATTGGAACTCAACTCTTTGTAGTTATCAACAATCATTTCACACAGCGTTACTAATAGTATGAGAATGATCAACAATCAATAACTGCATGGATTGTAATAATCTATCTCTGAACGTCCAAAAATAAAAAAAGATGGATGGTAAGAGACAGATCAATTGCAGTCTTAAACATTATTCTGAAGATTCAAACAAACAATACCAAGTGAATTTAAACTTCACCCCATTCCACAAGCAAGTGGCTATCAAGACTCAGTAGTTAAGTGGATAACACGATAGTGTTTCAAACGAATAATACTGGGTTCGCATCCCAGAGTGAACACCAACTCTGAGATACAGGTAAATCCAGATGACAAGTCCCAAATAGGACGGAACGTATATTCTGGATTTCACTGCTAGCTACTATCCGTCTTTGCTTATAATTCTTGTGACCTGAGGCAATATCGAGGCAATCCACACAGGATACACATATGCCAATAAAACACTGATCGATTGCAGTCCGGTGTCGTAGCTCCAACTGCATTTACCAATTTACATGTACGTGCCAAAGCACATACATTGAAAGAAGCGAGAGAAGAGTACATGTTCGCACACCATTGACATTTCTCATGCTTTTAAAATCATTAGCAAGCAAAGAAGTACAACTGCTCTCCGGTTTGCTGAAGCGATCGCTACAAAAAAAAACTCAAACCGGATCTATGTACTCAAAAAGAGACAGTGATAAATCTATTACTACCCTGGTAATCCATTTTTTTTTAATAATTTTTTTGGATATTAGTTTTATTTTAGTTAATATTTAGTTTTTATTATATTCCTCTTCCATTACCCAATTCTTAAACCACCCTTTCTCTCACACATTTCCGCTCACTTGTCTCTCTTAAATTATATGAACTCACCAAATTCTATTCAATTATTACGTAACCCACCCTAATTGTTTTTAATTCCATGACTCCTTTATTACCTCTAAAATTATCACACATTTGATCTTATCTGTCTTTTAACTCCACTCAACGATTACACCACCCATCCTTTATGCTTCCTTAATTCTAATACCTAATAACCTCTGACCTTTCTTTG
>NW_017386172.1:0-27922 GCF_000237925.1 Schistosoma mansoni
CTGCCGATGACACTGAATTCAGACCCTAAAGTTATGCAATCTGAATTTCAATGACGCTAAGTGGGCATGGCTTGCCGAAATTGAAATCTGCTTGACGTAATAAATGTGAACTAATCTACTCTACGCGTTTACAAAATTCACTCCATTATTTTATGTTTGAAGAATAATTTTTCTCATCTAATGCTTTCACTTTTAGATAAAGATGGTTGTGACGGTAGGTCTCACAGTATAGTTTGACGAAAGAATAATGTATTATGTATTCCGAATGATAAAATGTTCAAATACCATGAAGCTCATTCGTTGTTACCTATCTATTGACATTTAATTAACAGTTGAAGAGAATTATAATTTCATATTTCGAGATAACTACTACATACAATTTAGTACATATTTTCATTCACTTGTCATACAACTACATGAAACTGAATACATCTTAAATAAACAATGGAACATATGTAAGGCAATAGTATATTTTGAGATGTATTTAGATTCATGTGTTTGAGAATCTTTTAATATTGTAATAATGTGCTCATTTACTTTTACATCGTAAGATTAAGTTGAGTTAATATCAGTTGTGTAGTTGCTTTCGACTTATTGGTGATGAAGTTATTCATGTTCCTTCACAAAAATATTGTATTCCACAAATACATTTGGCAAACATGAAACTGAGTATGATGAAAACATTTACTGATTCTTCACTTTGAATACATACAGAACTAATATTTCGGTGACTCATATAACGTATAATGACTATATAGACTACTCACAACACTGCATCTAAGTGTTACGGTACTATAGACTGAGTGGAGTCGTTTGTTCTTCTGGTTACAGTATTAAGAAATATTTGTATCACATTTAGTCTGTCCATCACAATACTATCGACTGCCAACTGTTAGTATGAGAAATTAGCTGACTGGTAATTCAATTCACCATTATCAATAACCTTTCCTATTCATATGCATAATTATTTTAGGTTATAACGGTAAGTTCAGTTCAATATTTTGAAACTAGTTTCAGTACTACTTTGTCAGTTTCGTCTAATGGTTGTGATGTCTGAAGTAGGAGAGTATCCTCATAATGACAATAACTGATTGTCTAAGATGTAATTCTTGTAATTGTGTAATACTTCTGAGAAGCTTTGATCGTTAGCAGAAGTTGGAAAAATACCCATATTACTATACGTGTGTATGTTAATATTCGATCTAAATAAAAGAACACTGACGATGAAAGCCGTTCGATTACGCACAGTATCTCTAAAACATATATATCTATATCTAAGTTTATCTATCTATCTATCTATCTATCTATATATATATATATATATATATATATATAAATTATCGTGAACGTTTCGGAAATGGATTTATGTTGTGTTTGTGACAAAAAAGGTAATCCTAAACTTTCCTTCCAGAACTGTAAGTACAATTTAAATTTCTTCTTAATTTTTCGTTGATTTTTTTCGACTTCAATAATATTTCGGGAAATCAGTTTAATAAGAGACATTCATCACTGTCGTGACAATATTATTCATCTAAGTAGTATATGAATGATAAAGTTGGTTGAAAATCTAAAAATGAAGTGTTTTCAGCTTGGTAACAACCATTTTAAAATGTGTTCTGGAAATCAGATTTCATATACAACATAAAACTTCAATATACGTTGTTAATCATAGGAATTTTCGCAAATATCCAATATATTTGCAACTTGACTATTTTATTCAGCTAGATATGTAACTGGATGGTTACAGCCTAATTTATCAGATCTCGAGGAGGGTAATAATCTATACATACCGTGCATGCAAGATGCATTTGCGAAATACCGTATTTAATTATCGCAAAAACAATATATGTGTATATATAAAGACGTTTAATAGGCAGACAATAAAAAATATATTTTATGATATACTGTTTTTATCATTACTCTTCAAAACAGACCTACAAAAGGGCCGAATGAGTAAGTTATTGTTTCTTCACTACAAATACGATGTTTTGCATATTTTTTAATCGTGACTATTTATTAGAAGTTTAATTTAATACTAAATTATGAATATCGTTACCTCATGAGAAGCTATGTGATCATCTTTAACTTACAGAAAGAGATAAATATAAATGAAGTTCAAGTAGTAAACACCAATAGCTTAAATCACAGAAAAATGATTTGTTGATAAATCTCACAGATAGAAAATCTGAGAAGAATGGCATACAATGTAACCTAATAGAGGCATCATGTACGAAGAAAACACTATAGGTTCATGTAATTATTTCAAGACTGATAAGAGAAAAATTTGATAGGTGTGCCTCATCTTACAATTTATTGACTAAATACACATAAAGTGAGTACTTTAAGTGAAATAGATTGGTGGATACAGGAAAACTGAATGATTTGTGGATTTGTTGAAAGAATATTCGTACTGCTTACCGTCTTCGTTGAACTTTTTGTTCAACATGACAGTGGTAAGTGTATCCGTTTATAATGATATTAATATTGAATCTAAGTTGTACCTAGATCATTTATATGCAACAATAAATGATACACTAATAAGATGAGTGATGTGCAAATTACTAATGTGTAAATAACTATTAATTAGTCTTGTGAGTAACAGGTTTCTTTTCACACTTGATATTCGGCAGATCGACGAAATCAAGACTGATGCTTGTTCTGTATTATTCAATAATATTACTTTTCAGAAATTGTTTAATATCTTTATTCCTTTGTACAGCAAATCCAGATTTTGAACGAATTTACCAGCCAGATGCGTTTTCATCATTTTTGTTATTAAAGTTAACAGACTAAAAGACGCTTGTAAGTTCGTTATAGCCATTTTTCTCCTAATAAACCCTTCTTCTTATTTGGATGTTGTGAAATCTGTCCATTAGAAAATAATTATATGTAACAACAGTTATGTAATAGGTGTGTGGATAATCAAATGGGGAAGAGAATAAACGGAAGGAAATGAAAAACCACAAATATATTCAGGGTGTGAAAAATCAGCAAGGTCGTTTTTATTATGTCAATACGGCTGACAACAGGGGAGGTTGTCACGTATTCTGAACCCTAGTTCATGTGTCCTGTACTTGTTTGTCATGTTTTTACGATTTCCCTTTTTATTTCCACCTATTTGAGTTTTTGCACACCTCTTATTACGTGATCTATATAGTTTCTAGTGATTACTGTTTTGTTCTCCTCTTATTCAAGTTTGGTCTATTGCTTATGATGGACTATTGATTAGAACTTTATTAGTTTGTAATTCACATCGTTACTAGTGCACTTTGCTTCTTACAGTAGATTTGCACTTTACACCAATAATGTCCTGTTGTGTAAATAACATTAAGCAACAGTGGCCTTACTTCATTATTCTCACCCGGTCTCACAACAATGGGACCTATTTCAATCAGTTCCAACAAGGATGGAAGTTCTAAAAGTGATCTTACTGGTTGGTTTTGGCTCATTATTGGTTGATCCCAATAATTTTTACAACAATGGAAATTTTGATGGCAATTAGCTCTAGTAAACACACTATGATTATTTTAGATTGAAATTCGGACGTGGTCACAATATCCGGGTATTTGTTTCTTAGTATGTTGTTTGCAATTGCAGTTCCGTCACTAAAACCACTAATGAATCCATCAAGAGAATTTGAGGATGGAAGCGTTTTCCCTTCTTCCCACTCGTCATTTCTAGTTCTATCGCATTCAGAAACGAATCTTTAGCATCAGATTTTCATTCACAAACAAGCTTATTTCAACACTGACGTGTTCATAATGTCAGTAGACATTTAAATAAAATGTAATGATTCCCTTAATAGTGCATCCACTGAATAACATTGAATGAATAATATATATTAGAATTTTATTCTATTTATTTCCATAACATGTCAAATCTTTAAATTCATAAACCAGTCATATGGATATGGTCTTTTTGATGTTATTTCAAGCATCTGATAGCACACAACAAAATAATTAATGTTGTCAACCTAATTACGTAATCTAATTATTTATTTTCATTGTCTCATAAGTCACCCTACTTGGTTTAATGTCCTCATATAAATATACAAATATTTCTTCATATTAGATTGATGCCCGATGAGGACGATTATCCTCGCTATTATGTTATCCTGATTTTCAGGATGAAGACTGTTAAAATACTGTCGAATTCTCAGTCTAATATTGGATGCAATATCTGAACAGTGTCAATTAATTTCCCTCTGATGACTTTCACCTGATTACCTTGAAACATCTACGACACCATTTACGTATTAAATATGATGGAAAATACACTCTACGAGTTGCTATCCGTTTGATGTATTTTTTTGCTAGCTAGTTTAACAGGTTTGTCATTTATAAATCTCTATGATCAAGCTTTCAGTAAATAACATTGAGAGTCCACAATTTTACATTTCTTCCTAAGTACAAAAATTGGGTGTAAGTCTGTCAGAACTGACTGGTGTATTTTCATCCACTGTTTTATATGAAATATATGATTATTTCAAAAATAGACTAAATTACAATCCAACCTATCTAGAACAAGTTTGAGTGTCCACTTTTCTCGAAGACAGTTAGTCTCATTTAGAGGGGTACTATCATGAACTCTTCTAAGCTAATGAACAATCTAATCAATTCTGTATTGATTAGGTAGGTATATACCAATCTACTGAACAATACCGATCAATCCTTAATAGTGTCACAGTTATAATTTGTAGTGTATTTGCAAACATAATTAAAGTCAATCTAAGGAATAATTCACGAGATATTACCCATGATGCTTTTCAAATGGTGAGTACAAAACCTGTTAAAAACATTCAGTTGCCAGTAGTTACGGAATGCCGAGAATTTTATTTCATTATTTTCAAATCAATATGACATAACTGACTTTTTTGTCGATTAAATTAGTTGTGTAGTTGTCTCGTTGTAACTACTAACTCCCTTATTATCTTGATTAGTTCCACATTTTAAATAGTTCTGTGTAACTAAAACTGAAGATTGAAGTTAGGTTTGATGAGTATTCGACTGTCTGTTTATTGACAGTATTCTGAAAAGTAACTCGATTGAAAATAGTTTAGGATAAATTGCACTTTAGATACCCAACATTCACACTTGTTCTTATATTCTAAAACCTGACATGAAACATGTTGATAAATATCTTTGCTCGGATATTGTAACTCTTTTGGAATTTGATTCACTAATATTTTTAGGCTAACGGTAAAGTGTTAGTTTACTAGCTTATCATTATACTTACACAGTGAGCAGTGTAAAGTCATAAAATTACAGATATCCAGTAATCACGTGACTCCTTGCTCAAAAATCAAGGTTTCGAAAACAATCTTCCTCATCACACAGTTTAACATAAGGTCATCGAGAAACCAATTACTATTTAAAATAATTTACCTGGGCATTACTTACTTACTTAGTCTACTAAATATTAATTGCTTGTTGTTAATTATTATTTCAACATTTCAGGGTCGTTGAATATAAGGGGATTTCAAAGAACCACATCTAATCAACACATGGATAATTGACTGAAATTCTTATGATTCTTTAATATAAATAAAGAGATACAGACGTTTTAACGAGATCCCTTTTTTATCAATAAACTGACATGTGTACATCTTTGAATTCTTAATTGTGAAGGGTAGGCACACAAAGAACATGAAGAGTGACAGTTGTTTTGTATTCTAAATCATGCACAATGTTATGGGAATCAAAACGGTTACATTTGTGCTAGATAATATAAAAATAACGAGAACAATTATTTTAGTTCATATGTTTCTCCAGGATAAATAAATGTACAAAGAGAATTGATAGATTCTCCAGATATATCATAAAATTGTTTCACCATTTTAGTGGAAAGCACACAGCTGAGTTATTCGAGATTTCGACATGCGGACAAAATATACTACTATGTTAAAAATTTCGAAGTTATGAGTTCGAAAAGTATTTTTATTCGTCCATATGAAATGAAATAGGAATGCAATAGTAAATATATTTAGTCTATTTTTGATATAGTGTTGCCCTGACAATAAAAATCTTTCTCGATTAGGTTTTGTTCAATACATGTTTCTATTCATTTTCTTCAAATGAATATTCGGTTGAATGATCATGATCATGACCAGTGATCGTGGCTGAGATTTATGACGTCTAGTTTAATAATTACAAATTAACAGTTTACTGGAGAAACCGGTTTACGGACTATTCATTTTAAGGAAATTAATAATGTACTGTTCATTTCAAACACAATGGACGATTCTTGAACAATGGGGTGTGTTAAAAGGCAGCAAGATATAAGGCGTTATACATAGTAATTCAAGAGTAAACATTTAGAAAACATATAGACTCAAGAGTTTATTCTCATATATGTACGGAACCAATATTCTGGCTCTAGATCATGAAACCTAACGGTAACTTCAGTCACTTCGTAATGTAGTACTCGAAATCTCAGGTTTCGAAGACAAGTGACTTATTTACAGTCCATCAAGTTGAAATTGAGCATTTACGGCGTGCTTCTCGCACATCCTAGAAACCTTTTGATTCCATTTATGATTGAGATTGCAGAGTTAACTGTGTCAGTCTGCGACGTATAATACCTTCAAATTACCAACACTAGTTAGTTAAGATAAAAAGTACTATTGGAGAATCAACGAAAATATCATTACTTTAGAAGCTGTTTTGTGATGCTTCAAAAGTTAATCAGTAGAATGGTTGATAAGTAAATTTATTATTGTCATATACTCATAATTTTAATATATTTGTAATATCCCGATGGGTAGAAAAATCAATTTTTTGACGTTTCGTGACTCAGTGTAAAACACTTCTTCAGAAAATAAATAACCAAATCAAAATTAATCCACGTTTAAATAGTACAAACGCACAAGGCACACATATACACAAGCTTACATACATGTCGCTTTAGAATAACCTTGACCGAAATGATATGCCACTGATTTGTTCAGACCTGTTTTTCACTGATGGCACATAATATTCCTTCGTTGTGCCTTTGTACGATTTTAACTTGGATTAATTTTGATTTGACTACTTATTCTCTAAAGAAGTGGCTCACAATGAGTCACGAAACGTCAAAAAATTGATTTTTCTACTCATTGGGATATTAGAAATATATGAATTTATTTATAACAACCTACCCATTACTTAATTTATATTTAAAGTGAAAACTGTTGTAAAGTTTACATACTTCTAATGGTAAAAGTGGTTATACATCATCATGGTGTAGTAGTGAGAGTTAAAGACATATAGTGAGTTTTGTGAATAGATATAATATATGAGAGATTCTGAATCATTAGATATAGTAGCAAAACACTAATTGATTGTACGATGAAGTAGTTAAACAAATGAACAACAATCATGAATAACATGTGTTAAGATCAGTCAGTTGAAAAAATGAATAATCAGTTTGTGACTTCGAAATGATTGATGTAATTAAAAGAGTAGGGTGTTATATTTGGCCGTTTGTGTACGCTATATTTGCTTCCCTAAGCTTGTCCCGTATCCCCGAGCTAGAACTACTCTGCGACTTGAAGACCAGAGAAAAGGCACAAAGTGTATGGGAAGCGCTTTACTACAGGATTCATTCATGTACAGAAAATACAGGGGTTTTATAGTAATTAAGAGACCTTGAGTTTCCATAGTAGCAGGATCTCGTTATTTTAGTAGCATAGCTTCTATTAATCGCTGATTGGGTGGGGCTCTTTATGAGCCGACTTAACACCTCCCCTTTTTTTGAAGATTCGAAGATTAGATTCTGATTTTTAAAAAAAATTATCTATAATTTGAAAATTCTCCAACATTTTCCTCCCCCACGAAATAATGTTGGATCTTCATATCTCCAACTTACAACTAATATGACTTTATTTAGAACACATTTCTCGTATTGAATGCAGAATCCACTAGAAATGAATAGATGATGATGAACGATATTTGATTTTAGGTCATCGGAATTTGGCTTTTCTGAAACATCTCCATCAAATTCATTAAGATTTTCACCAGAGGATATTAGATAACTAGGGGAATCGGCATCTAATAAAATTGCATTAGATTTTTGATCACCATCTGATTCGACCGACTTATTTTTCTCATCTTTATGAGAATTTTCATCAAAATTATGTGCATCATTACGCGAACCCATATCTGGTAAACTGACATGAGAAATTGAATATGAAGCTGATTCTTTATAAGCTTTTGTTTCCCGATGATTTTGAATTACATTTGGCACAATTTGTTTCACTGTACTGTTCCAGTTATTTTCTGGATATGCCTCCTTCCAGTTTTCTTGGCCAATATCACGCAAACTGTAGTTCTGTTCTGCCTGAAGTTTGTCTTCAGAGATGGGCGGATTTAATAGTGTTTCACTTGACTCTAGACTCAGGGCTTTGTCTACGGAACCTTCTTTTTCTTGCTCATCTGATACTGTCACAGTTTCATGTGCATTTGGCAAGATATTGTCTTGCTCTGAACCGGCCAACTTACCCATTTTGCCTTTTTCATCAGATATGAAGGGAATTGAACCCTCAACTAGGCGTTCTTCTGAGACGGCCATTTTTGCACCATTATCTGGATTACAAATAAATTCTTTATTTCTTGAAATATTTTGTTTAGTGAAAAACTTGTCCAAAACTGTTTCAAATAGTTGCTGCTGGAAGGCTAACACCTGCTGATGCTGGTGCTCTAATATTATCTGCAACTGTTCCAGAGAAATCGTCATTTTTTTACTGCTAATAATAATAATAACTCCGAAAATTCGCCGGCAATTATTACAGCTTGTTTAATTCCCAAATCATGTCTCGATTGCTGTATTTCTTTTTGCCAGAATCCCCGACGACAATTGTTGTATTTTTTCTTTTGCGTACCAAAATCCCCGTCGCCACTGTTACGTCTTGGCGATTGTGAACTGGACGATTCATTGTTCGCACGTTTTGTTTCAGGGATAGTAGGATTTGAGCCACGTATAGATTATCTAATTGTTCTGCCAGATCCCGATTATTTTGCTAATACATTGGGGTTCCCCCGCATGGGTTCGAATCCCATCCCCGTCGCCAGTTGTTATACGTATGGACTCGTTATATATATGAACGTGCAATTAGAGAGGAGTGGATTTATTGATCGGACGCAAATGATACTTGAAATCGTACGAGCAGTCTTGATTGCGTATCGGCCCTGCTTTCTGCCTAGCCCAGCCACTTGAGTCCAGAACACAAATAACAGCCTCGGCAATATGAATCATTATTTACAAACATACTGGGTTTTTATACAAACCAAAGTAATCAACAAACTGATTATAACTCAAGGATCGTATGATAATAAGTCAAAGGTCAAAATAAAGCTAATGATAAGAGAAATACGAATATGAATAGTTCAGTTACGTAATAATTGTACAATAGGAAATAGGCATATTACATTGATCCATCAATAGACCTAAAAGTTACCATTCGTAATTCATCGGGGGATATAACATAGGGACAGAAGGAAATTGCAAAAATGGTGTCACAAAATGATGATAAAGTCATCATGGTGAGGATAGATTTGTAACTTTGTCCTTTATTCTTCGGTTATCTTAATAATTTCAGATGCTGTCGACTTAATATGATCTATGTGACTGCATGAACGATTTAAGAGAAGCGAATAATGAATATCATCTATGTAGGAAAATGTATTTTCAAGGTAATTCATGGCTTACGTTCATCTTTTATAAACTGGAAACTAACAACATGATACTTCGAAAACAGTAAATTACATACAGAAAATTCTGGTTGAATATCTTTATGTTGTAAGAAATTAAAGAGCAGTTAGAACGCTGTAAATAAAAGTGATAATCAGTTTAATATTATTTTGCAGTAAAACACCAAATACGGATAAAGTTGAATGACTTTATTTCATGCTGTCACGTACTCAGACCGGTAAAGCGATCAAGAAAAAGCGTGGCAACCCGATCTAATGGCGAGAGTAAACTTTATGGACGACTTTTGAACGAATCTTAAATGACCTTGAGAAATATTAGCCAATCAGAAGACAGTTAGTATACAGTAAAATATATTATATAAAACTACGAAAAATTAAAGCGGATACTGTTATTTTACACGGCTCAAAAGCTTGTCAAGGTCAGATATAGGTTCAGAAGTTCTAAAATCATGGTGCATACTGTACAGGAACTGATCCATATGGCTCCATAATAGTCGACCTCTGGAGCCATGATGAAGTCTCAAAAATTCTTTTAGCTTTGACCACATAGCTTCGATGATGTTGGTATGGTTTAGGGTTAGGGATAGGGCTGAGGTTTAGGGTTAGGGTCTTAACCTTAATCGTAATCGAGCGAAATAAGTCATTCGAGTACCATAGTCACAAGTATAGGAACTTCTTAATAATCACTTCTCTTGTATACGCTGCATTATCACGTCTTCTCTAAAATCTGCTTTAAACCGATCGTGCGTAAGCATCAGGTACCGAAATTAGCGCCGTGATCTTGAAAACCCGCGAAAGATTTTGATTGGCTCGTCTATAAAGTTTAGTCCAACCGATCTAATAAAGCGTGAATTATTACTTATAGTCAGATAGAAAATTAAGTTAAAAACATGTGAAGGTTGGGATACGTGTTACACATATGAGCTCAAATAAAAATAGTCAGGCTTGTAAGCGAATAGATAACAAGGTCAAATCCGTGTTAGTAATAACTTAAGAAGAATAAATTAATTAGCTGTTCGTAAGGTTGGAATAACCCATATATTAGTGACTTAGTAATAAACGCCATATAGTATGTTTTATAAATACATTGTAAAGAGCTTATTTGTACGAACAGTTCTTGAAGAATATTATGTTCAGAAAATATTACTTTTAAAACAAAGGGAACGATGAATATATACAGGGTCATAAATTTAAGCATGTTAGTGAACTCGCATTTTAGATAAGGTTTTGTTATTTTAAAACATTAGGACGGTCAGTCGATGTGTTTTATTTTGCACAAAGTAATCCTCGTAGTTTCGGAAATATGGTAATCCAAATATATTGTCATATATACCTTCGAATTAGTTCTAGTAAGCATTTTCAATAACTTATGGTTTGTATTTCACAAGAGAACTAACAGCGATGTATTTAAATCCATCAGTATCAGTTCTTGTTATATGAGTACACTGCTCGAGCAAATAAAATATTTAGTCATATCCCTTTGTTTATAACAATGAATTTAAAGTAAATGCTTCTCCATGTGCAAACGTCTATGTTTATGTGACACAATCAGCGATTATGAGTGTTTTCAATCCATTTTTGTACGCTCATGTGCAAATATAGTGAAACTCCCTTCTTATCTGTTTTTTCTTGTGATTAGTCCTTTGTATTTCTGTACTGTTTCCCTTGTTGTTGTCTTTATTTTGGACATTTATTCCGATTATTGAGATTGATTTCAATTATCATTACTATATCGTTGGTAACTTCCGAACCTTAACTATTTCCCGAATGTTATTGAATCTGTCAATAACCGTTTTAGCTTTGTATTATTTAAGATTGCTTTTATGGCGCCCGCCATGTTGAACTGCCATACTATGGTTGATACTTTGTGAGCAGGTGAACAGGGTATGACCGCCTTTAAAATTACAGAACGTGGGAGAGGGACATCGAAGCAGTCCAATATCTTGTTTCTACAGAACAACTTTATAAACTACTAGTTAGATAGTAGTCAGATGCCTTTAATAGTCTTAAATATGATAAAGAACGTCTTGCACATACGTGGTTTGATAATCTTTCAATTATGTATCTATGTGAAGAAGTAATACTGTTAAAGATGAAATAATTAACGAGATGACCAGACAATATTACACGATCGACTAATGTGTTCAATACAAGTTGCTGACTATTTGACCTGTCATTCACATAATTAATTCTTTCTTCATCTGATGACAGACTGTTAACTTTGAAGCTTGAACATCCAAATTAATCGCTTCTTGTCTATAAAAACAAAATTACAATATACCATAAAGGACATTACATTTTTGTGCGATCCCACGTTGTTAAACGGAGATAAGCTACAAGGATCAGCAAATATTTGGAGCTATGCACATTAAATAGATCGCCATTTTACGAAATCAAATGGGTCATAAAAAATGTTGAGCACACCGGATAAAAAACAACGAGAGTTGACAAAAAGGCCTGCGACAAACGTCGAACTACAATAGGTTTACTCAGAAGTTTAAAAGTAACGGAAGAAAACTTGTGGTTGTTGGTTCCATGTCAAACCCATTTAGGTCATTCTGGCTTCTGAACGAACCAATTTATTTACTCCCCTCAAGCCACATTTTGACGTTGTTAATAATTTGCTAATTAATCCGGACTCTTTTTTATGGTCGTCTGTGTTAAGTGCTCACCCTATTAGTTACGTGTCTGTAACTTATTTTTGTCTGAATACAAACATTAAATCACGCTTTATAAAAACCAGTTGGCTCACTCGCCTCTCAACATCATTTCGTTTCGTTTAAAGTTGCTTCCTTCACTTCGTTTCTATGATCGTCTGTCTGGGTAAATGAGTGATCGTAATATATAAATTCGGAATTCATTCTCCCATTTGGCTTACTTTATTCCATTGTCCTCTAACTCAAATTAGGTCGAGAAAAATATACGGGGGTTGACGTTTTGTATATTTCGATAAGGATCATCATACAATTTAACTGCTGTCAGATATTCGGCCACTGAAAATTTGATAAGTTATTGAAGCTGAGCGTTATATGACCGTTTATCAACCCGTGGTCATTACTGTCACACATGATTTCCGAAAAGAATGTAGGAATCAGTCTACGTGTAGATTATCGGGCTTCTTGCACAGTCAGGAAGTATGAATTTGGAAGGCTTTACTTCCGATTCCTAAGTTGCTTGGCAAAGTACAAGGGCATCACTCCAGTCTGACCAGACCACAATGTTATCTTCAAATCTCTGTTAACAATTATTCCTTGTTTAGAAAATGAACGAAATGAATCGTAATAATTTGATTAGGTAGTGAATTCATCGTATTCACAGCTGATTGTGACCGTCAATGACATAATGGAGCTCAGGCACTTCTCAGGTCCCAACATTTGAAATGAATTACTTCAAACTAAATCATTTGAATGAATTAGGTTCAATCGATATGGTCATACATATAAGGGCAGTGATCCATTCGGGTTTAATGTAGCATAATACTTGACACTTGGGTATTCTTAGATCAAGTTTTCCAAGTTCAGTCCCACATAGATCGTGGTAGCTTCAGAACAGACTGTTTTATTTATTCTACTCTACCCTCATTCTGAACATGTCAACTGCTAGTTTTCAAACTTGTCTGTTTATATATGAGCGTAGAGGTGTGTATCCCAAACCTTATTCATCGAATACCTTCCGCTTTCTTCTGTGTGGCTGTAAATGTTCAGTTGCTCTTGATCAAAATGAGTTGGTGCACTTGCCATTTCTGCTTCGCTTCTCCGCATTTCATTCTCAATGTTAGTGTGAATTCAAGAGTGCCTAAAATAAATTCATCTAACGCAGATAAAGTTTCATAATCATGCATATTCATACGTTCTTTCAAATCAAATCTATGTCGACGGGCCACAAACTTAGTAAGCCCTCCTTCGAAATGAACGCAACTTGAAATACTAACTCAGTGGAAAACCATCTGAACTCTATACCTTCGACGAACGAGTTTAAGGCGGCTTGCTCACATCACAGATGACCATATCCCTCGACTCTGACGCAAGCAGAAAAGCCAGTACAAAAATGACATGCAAACACACAAATCGTATAATGTCATCGTTATATTTTTGATGCATCTACTCTTATCATCCGTCTTTTTCTCAGATCATTCCATGATGATTATAATAATTGCAATAATCTCATTATCAACTTTTTGTCAATGTCACATAAAGGGAAGTTATTATCATTATTCATGTTCGCAACGAAATTATAGCAGTTATTCAGTCATAATGCTCACTCATTAATTTATGCTGTTATGAAAATCACTTTCACTTTGTGACATTTACAACTTAGTGGACTATTTTCTTATAATTTAACAACGTAAAGTTCTCCTGCCTCAAATCAAACTTCCATCATACATCTGCAGATATTTTTCTTTTTATCAATGAACCTTACAATGATGTTCGTGTATTCATCAAACTTCAGATGCCGCATTACTAGCTGATTAGCAACGAAAGTGTTCTTCTGATCGTTTTGTTCACATGTATAACTGGATGCTGAATCATTAATTACCCATAAACATTACTGAATCAATGCAGTTTATATGTTATTGGCATTCGACTGCAAATCAAAACATAAATTACATAGCTGGTGTCACAAGCTACATGTTCGTCATATCCAAGTCAGTTGTTTTCGCCCGTCATGCCAAATCGTGTGTATTCAAATGTTTTCTACAACCGACACCAAGTAAAGCCTCATGGCATATAGTGAAAAAGACCACCTATCTTGTCTCCTTAGTCACTATTCTATTCCACTGGTCATTCTACCAACGCATATTTAGCATCTGGTTATAATACCATCGACATTTTGCTAACCTTGACCTCAAACCTCTTCGGTATTATTTTCAAAAACAAACACCTTTTTCAAGTTAATGTAGTATATTCTATGGGAGGCTTTGTAGTGTCTGTTGCTAATTCAAGCTTACATGGGTTGCTCTAGCTCCCGGTCACACTACATTATTCATTCTTCTTGAGTCACACCTTTACCTTTTCAACTATTTGCCTAACATACGCGTGGACATACGAATGCGTGAAATCAATTCATTAAACTCAGCTCTTGTTTGATTATGGTTGTCGCACACATGATATCAGACTAGATGTAATAAACAGAGTTAGATTGAAGGTTGATATTTATGATATATTCATGCCTTTCTTTAAATTGTAGTCATATCAATAGGCCACTAAATGTAATTACTTGGATTTGAGGAGTGTAATACTACGTTTCGGTGCTTTTTAATTTAAATATAAAATATAAGTTGTGTGAAAAACATGAACACTAACCTAATAACTACTCATAAACCGATAATGTTATTCGTTGCAGATTATGTAGGATAAAAAGTCAAGGAAATCATTGGTCTCGTGTGTATTGTCCTCACATTCATTTGAAATATCAATCGATGATTCACACGCAGGCTTATCACCTATTCCAGTTTATAAAGAACAATAACGGGTAAAGAATCAATGACTGTTTGATTCCTCAATTAAGGAATCTAATATTTAGCGAAGCAAAATGAACATAACTTAGAGAAAGTAAAATATCGCATCGATCAAAACAATCAAGAAAATATACTTTGGCAGCTGTCAATACTTATTGAATCTAAAAGTAGCTATTAACATACTGGTTATTCATGTTAAATTATTATTCAATTGAAGCTTCTGCTGAAAAACATTTTCAGAATCATGAGTTTAAGAGGTGATTGTGAATAACTTTGTGTATTTCATAGAAAGTAATGAATGTTTGACTCATGCAATTACTTCTTTATGACTTGTTGTAAATAGCTGACAAGTTAATGACAAGCCTCTTATTGTTTATATTTTATTGTGTCTACTACTTAACCTAATCACACCATTTGAAGAATCATGTTGGAGCGCTTAACAACGTTTGACAGTCTGTATGGTTCAAGGGATGAAATGCCGACTCAGGAATCATGAAAGAAATGTGACTTACTAAATCACATGTCATGAGACTCACTATTGAAGGTCAAATTCTAACACAGAATTGGTGATGATTCTACAAAGAAAATGCTGGCAAAATTGTTGAAATAGAGTCATGTGTTTGAAAGTATGGAAAACGATATGATGAAAGTTGTTCAACAGTTATTCGAAAATGTACGAGTTAATTAATCCGATTAAAATAATGCACTTAATAATCACATGAATGTCATATGTACTGTCAATCATTTACCTTGCTGAATAGAGACTATATAAGTAATGTAACAAAGCAGTCAAAGCATCGTCTTTACAACACTATGAAACTATCGGGAGCAAACTGTTTGGTGGTCTTCAGCCTACTACAACTTCTTGTGGCATTTTCACACTGTAAGTTGATGAGGTTTTGTAGTTAGAACGATGCAGTATTTATTAGAATGATCACTCCCTTTTTCAATTTTACGGTTATCATATTGACCTCTTGAAGAGTTTACGCCTTTTGTTTCCGTTCATAACCACAATCGTATTTAATGAGACGTAGTTCCGATGGACGATTAGCTAAGATATGTACTGCAGATTGTTTGTACTAATACAAACTGTCTAACACGACTGTAGTTGTCAGTGAAATGGTATAACCGTTCTCCGAAGTTACAGATGACATTAATCGTTTATATATCTGAATGTATATGATTTGGATACAAAAAAATTTCATCATACGGCGAATAACATCGATATATATATATATAGTATTACATTAAATTGGATCCTTATTAGGCTTTACTCACACTAACAAGAATATTTATATGAATACATGGAACTACTAAACTGAATATAAAAGTTTATGAGTCTGTGTTGACGGTGACACATTTTTTCATCAGTATACATAATATTTGAAAAGAATGAAATTCTAGTGTGACGACAGGTTAACCAGTGGTCGAACGACATGACGTCAAAACGTAGACGGCTTCAAAATAAGAAAAATAGACGTAAAGGATGTTGAGAATAATAATGGTAGTTTTAATTCAAACCTGGATATACATTACGTGTGGTGAATCCACTGAAATATTATTTCACTTTGCAACCGTATTACTTTGAAAATGTTTGTGAATGTTACCTGCTGAAATGCACCTTTTGGTCATGAGACAATAATGTGAATTCACCTTGAAGCAGTCAGTTCTAGAAATAAGTTTGTACGAACTCACTCATTTTGATATATTTTCATCGTCAGGTGATATTAATGGTGAGTCACGTTATTGATGTTTTAGTTGTCCTCTGTAAACAACACCCACTTAGCTAAGTTTTCAGCGTTACAATCGCCTTGGCGTTCTCTTCACTCATATATGAGAACATAAGACAATGGAATAAAGGAGTACATAAAGCGCGATTTTTCAGATATAACCAGTTGTTGTCAGTTTGACGTAGTTTAATAATTTATGATATTGAATGTCATAAATATAATATACATATTAAATAATAAATGCAACTTCAGATAGAAGTATTAAAATGTACGTTAGTCCGTTGGTTTGTACTTATCAGTATTGCTTGTATTCCACCAAGTTTATTGGTTGCTTAGATCTCCCCACATGTTATATAGGAAGCAAACTGATATTATCTTCTGATGGCAAAACAATTTTCAAAATTTTCATGTTGTTATCACCTTGTCTGGAAAATATTATTGAATGAAACACATAAACTTTTATTTTGAACACTATAAAAAGCCATAACATGCAACAGTAAGTTAAACAAATTGACATGGTATTGTTTGCTTGTATAGTTTTATTGTTATTCAACGACTGCAATTGGTCAGTCTCTTGTTGGCATATGTGCATCCTGTGCAGATCACCTCGATATTGCTTTCAGTCACATGCTTTGTAAGCAAAGATGGCTGGTGGCTGGCAGTGGAATCCAGGACGCGTGTTCCGTCTTACCAGAACTCAGTAGCTAAGTGAATAACGCGATGGTGTTTGAAGCAAACAGAGATGGTTTGGACGCCAGAAGTAAAAATCAACTCTGGGATGCGGGTACATCCAGTTGACGAATTCCAAACAGGACGAAACGCGAGTCCTGGATTTCACTGCTAGCCACGATCCATATTTGCTCACAAAGTAAGTTAAGCAATTTTAAAACGGTATTATAATGCTACGGAATACCAACCTTTTGAAAGCCAAGTACACTTTATACAAGCAGTAGAATAATCTGTCCAGTGAATTCGTTTAGTTTTGAGAATTTAGTCAAGCAGTTGATGTGCGTTGCAAAGGAGCTCACAACTTTCACGTTTCCGATGAATCGTATGAGATGCGTTAAAAAATATGTAAGTGTACACACTTAATGATTACATTGTCAGTATTGATAATGATGGTATGCAAAGACTTGCAAATATTCTCAGCCCTTTTCAAATAATATTGACCTTTACGTTGGTGTATCGGTAGTTCTTGAGTGAATGAATCGCGCTAACAAACATCGGTAATCCACTTTATTTGAAGGACGTAATTAGAAGAAAATGAGTATTGTGAATACTCATGATCGATCATTGTTTCTCTGACAAACAATCAATAAAATGGCTAAAAGTTCTTAGCAAAAAAAAGCGTTCACCTTGTTTTCGGTTGTAGATGTGGCAATTTACTTGAGCAATGCGTCGTTTTGTATTGTTCGAATTCATTGTTTAGTCAATTCACGTTAGTCGTTCAAATCTAACAATATCGGTTTGTGACAGAATAAAAATGTGTAAAGTCAATTGGTATGGAACATTTCTAATTATTTGCCTTTTGCTTTGAAATTTATTTATTATATTTCACAGAGACAGTTTGTTGCGGTACGTCTAATCTATAATGAAAAGCTTCTGACATCTAAGGTTTCCCACTATGCACAAATTCAATAAAGGGGAAATATACAACTTAGTAGATTTTAAAGTCTGCATTTATTCATAACCTGAAATAAGTTATGGCTCTGCAAAATTTTAAAATAGAATGGGAAGAGGTAACTTTCATACGGTAGGCAGACTTCAACTAACGTTTTATAATTACTACTTTGAAAATGAACATGCATTCTAATGACCATAAATAAGATGTTTGTGAACGATTCACTAATAAAGATTTTAATGATGAAGGCGAGTGATCTGTTAATTTTCGTTACGCTTAGACGAACAGATGTTCTTTAAAGTGAATTTCTTACTACTCGGCATATATAGATGTAGCAGGCAACCAAAATATGTGCTCATTGGTTTCTAACTAAAAATTTCGAAACACTTATATTACTCTTTTGTTAACGTTCAAGCAAATTTTATAAAATTTTCAGAAGTGATGTAAGAATGATGTTTGAGGAACATATCGTTGTAGCTAAAATCGTTCACGCTGACTGATCAATCTACCTAAGTTACGCTCCTCTGACTAGTGATGTTCTTTGTAAATCGATTAGTTACTGAACAATTTCCCTTTAAAGGATAACCTTCTTGATACTTCTTTTGAAGGCTTACTAACAGATGACTTTTGAAATATGGAGAGGAGAACATCGGACTCTAAAATCAACTGTCGTGAAACAAACACTGTATTGCACTTGATGAAAGAATAATCTACAAATCATCCACGGAGAGATATACTGAAAATTACTATTGAAGGGTATTCATTTTCGCTTATCACTGTTCTGACTATGTAATTATAGCGATGATTGTTTCCTTAGAGGTCGTTCTGGCAATTAGTTAACATGGCACTTACTATAAGAAATCACCAATCCATCATAGTTAAGCTAGATCAGTATGCCTAATATGGAATGAAGTCATCGTAATTACTAATAATTAACAGATTCATATTAGTATTGAACGACATATTCAATCATATTTACATTCCAGCATCAGAAGACGGTAAAAAAGGTTCGTACTGAGTAGTATTATATATATAGTATATTTTTATAGATATTCCAGTTTAATTTAGATTTGGTTTATTATGACATAATTGTCGACTTAAAATTACACTTATTGAAAGGTTCCCTATGTTGTGGTAAGTTGGTCATTCTTTGCAGTTATTTATAAGTTATTAGTGATTTTCTAACGACTAACTTAGTTTCATTAGGATAAATCAGGATGTATATTACTCTGGTAAGTGTAAATATCACCCGTAGAAAGAAAACACCGATTTAAAAAGTTCATAAAACGGAGTATTCTGCAGAAAGTATACCAGTTATGTGGAAAAGTATAGTTTGCTATCCTGTTATCAAGACTAAGAGAAATATCGTACTACGAATACGCGTCTTAGTAACTGACGTGAACAGTATCTTGTAACGTGAAGCTTTCATGTGAATTCGATTATAAAACATGGAACTTCGACAGATTCCGTCAATTCCTACTAGTTGATATTTATCGAATAATTGGTCAGTGAAAGTATTAAAGTGAATACAATTGTCCACTTGAGATCTATTGTCAATATCTAATTTTCGTAAAGAACAAGATACCACTTCATATGTTTTGATAATTGATATTTATTTGAAATAGAGTGTTTCCAAAAACTGTCTGTAAAACGTAGCTGCCGTCGAATAACATGAAGCAGCTATCCATAGAGCAGTCATAATAATTATATTGCTCTTTCTCCTGAAAGTAAACCTACATAACCAGTGCTAAACGCTTCCCTCGGATTAACGGAATCCTTGGTGACATACTTACACACTGTTTTGAATCCATCGCTTCCATTTGCCTACCATACGTCTCACTATTCAAAATTATTGATGGTCACTAGATTTAGCATGTTATTTTGCAACAAACCATTCCTTAATTTTCAATTATTTAAGGTCTGTTTGTTTCAAAGTATATTAAAGGGAGAGTTCGTTTTATCTTATTGTTCTATGACTGTAGATTATTGATTATCCTTTATTGTTCCCTACTTTAGAGAAAGATGGTTGTCCAAGTATGTTGAACAAATTTGTTCGAGGAACATTTTATTTGCAATTTCAAGTGATTAAGTTCTTTAGAAACCATAAGTCATCGGTGACAATCATATATATATATATATTCACCTTGAATTTTTCGACTGATAAGCAACTAACAGCTTAATTGAATTACAATTTCATAAAATGAACGAATTGTCATTCACTACGTTGTAAAGATAACTGCTTAATTATGGATTTTTACTTGAAGGTCAATCTCATTGCATATAGTTGATATGAACTTCGGCTATTAGTACAATATTTGAGAGTAGAAAACGAGTATTAGGAAGTATCTAGATTCATGCACTTGATAAACCTGCAGTATCGTATTTACGTGATGTCTTATAATGAAAATGAACCGACATTTTATCTGAGTGTTTATCAATTTGTTTCTGTTTAATCACTTAGCTGACCACACATTTTGAGAAACATAGAACTGGATGGAAAAATCTATTACTTCTCAGCTTGAAATATTTTGAGAATGCATGTAAACATATAATGATACAAGTGATAACGATTACCTCAATTTGTGTATGCTAAGATACTGCCAGAAAGCGAATTGTTCATTTGAAAATAGTTACATCTCATAAGGGGATCAATATTACAATCAACATTTTCATCACTACAGTTCAAACAAAATTGCAATCGGAACAAATAAAATGTACGAGAGCACAAAGGTGAGGATAGCCAATGACATTTTAATGCAAAATTACAGAATATTATTCGCGAATTTACATCATTTGTCCTTCACATTCTTTATGATTCTTCCGATTCATAATTCCCATCTAATTCCGTTTCTGTTTTCTTTAAGTTAACCTTCATAACCTTCTGCTGTCAGGATTTCTACTTCCCACTAGTGTTACATACTACTTATGTTTGTCAACATAAGTAGCATACACAACATAATGACACATTACTAATTAAACCCATCTAAAATCTCATAATCGTTTGTTTATGTACATTATCATCTCAGTTCCAAGTAAGTCTAGTCTTATTTCAAAACTGTTTATAATGATGACTGCACTATGAAAATTAGAATAATATGAAAATGACTGAGTATTTGTGATTTTACCTCTGTAATTGTCGGATATCTCTCATTCGCTTTCCGCTATCTTAAGAATTGAAAGGATACACTGACTATCTTTTGGGTCCATGACAATCATTCTGCCTGAAATATAGTAGATGGTTGATCAGAGCAGTTTCACTATTTATGTGTTAATCTAACACGTTAACATCTACTCTTAATAACATATTTATAAGTCAGTTACTTGTAAAGCACTACAGTCCCTCGAAAACAGACGAATTTCATTTTCTGTTCTAATTAAACAGGCACTCCAGATCTTTTGCTTGGAAATTGTAAGTATATTTGACATCCAATTTCATGATTCCCAGTTTATCAATCTATATCTCTTGTCGTAATAGCTGTTTTACCAAATACAAACGCCGGAATCTTGATGTTGAAATGCCTCTCAACTAGTATTTACGTAAAAGTAATCGCTTAAATATAGTTTGTGTTGTGCAGAGACGTAAATATGACGCAACTTTGCTTAAGTGACACTGCACACCGATGAAACTGTATCAGCATGCAAGTTTTCCTACAAGGGTGACGATTCAATACGAAACAAAGATAACAGGCATTTACAAAAACGACTGACCGAAAATTTATGCACGGTAGCTTATCCAGAGTACCACTAATATGACAGTTTACGTTGATTAATTCACACACTTGGACAATGTAGGTCAATCGCAGCTGCATTGATCAGCTCTTAGGCAGATAAGATTCTCTAGATTTCAAATGTAGATGTCTATTAGAAAAAAATATTACTCAGTGTTATTACGTAATGTCGAAACAGGACAGACAAAATGCTCAAGCAAGATAAAAAGAATTCATTTTATCTGATTTGGATCACGTTAATTTCTTACAACCTGTAGTATCTAAAAATCACAAATTAGTAAAATTTGTTGAAATTACTAGCATAAACGTGTCTCATCGGAATCTGTTATCATCACAACTACCAACTACAATTATTGCTTGACAAATATAAGAAAACCGAAACCAGTAAATATGTTCACAGTCAATAAGAAGACCATTCTTATCAATCTCGACTTTAAGTGTGATATGGCTTGATGGAGAACCATCAGAATGTTCAATCCGTGTTCTTCTTTCTTTAAGACGGTGAGCGGAAAAATAGCTATAAATAACACGCTTATATGAACAACAAACAGTAGATAAAAATGATTTTCATTGTCATCATTCATGGTAAACATGTTAATTTTATTTCTGATATCTCAAAACAGACCAGCGCCATCAACGAATGAGTGAGCATTGGTTTCATATTTACACTTATGATATCGTGCATATTTATCTGTATTATTCCTCATGACAGATGGAGGTGATCCATATTCAAATAACATGTATCTAACCAGTCCAATTTGAATTCTCTGTCATTCATTGCGTAGATCAGCTAATGAACACGAAGTTTACGAGTGAACAGGACACCCTATTAAAGCTAAGTGACTTGAATATACATTGATAAATATCAGAAATAGGATATTAGAGGCCAAAGTGACAGAGTATATCTCGTAATGGAGTTGAATCTGATGCACTAGGGTTTGTTTCACAAGATCGACAACTGCACATTTTTTGCGACATATGATTTTGTCTTTCATTATCGGTTATCAATATCATAAGTCACTAAGATTGACTTCGTTCTTTGAACATTGTTAATAGGTACACTAACACTGAATAAGTTGCACATTGGCTAATTCCATAACTGATCTGCTACCATCAGGAGAGAAACGGTTTTGCAGTCAGAAGGAATTATCACAGCCAGTATTGAGAGTCACATCGGGTTCAAATATCACTTCGGAGACTTGCTTGTAAGCAGTTAGGATTGAGGGAAGGTACCGTGATAATAAAGTAACCAATATCTTAGTACCTTTTTCATTCTGAACAGTATTAATGATTTAATTGGTGTAGATTGTAAACAATATTCAGAGTATTCATGCACCATGAAATCAATGATAGATACTTGTCAATCAATTATATGATAATACTGGATATCGTATTCTTCACTTACGCCGCACTCTATTTTAAAAAATATCGCTGTTCTAGAAAATTATTTAGAGGAAGTGTGTAAGTTATGTTCAATGTTCATCTTCAAAGTACACTTCTATTTTCATGTCAACATTTTTATGATCCAGAAGTTCTAAAACTAATTTTAGTTTGCTTCCATAACGTTGTGCAAAAGTTTAATAGATTAATTACTCAATAGTTTTTACTAAGTCATGTACGATTGTTTTACTGCCACCTAACAAACTTTGGGTGATATTTCGAGAGAACCTACAGGAAGGTATCAGTGAAATATAATGTCAATATCACCTTCTCTAAGTCTATCATTCCATTTTGGATGCAATGAAAATTTTATTTTCAGCCTTATTGATTTTGAACAATTATTATAATGAGTTAGTTCAGATTATCATAAAAGATATATGTGTTGAAGTCTGTCTTGTTTAGTTCCGTCAAAAAATATCGAGTTTCATTTGCACACTGAATTTCCGTACACTGAAGTCAATCGAGTAATCCTATTCATACTGTAATAATATTTCACACTTATGACACACCTTTCCATAGGCAAATATTACATATGTAAGTTTTATGGGGCGTTACAAATGTTTACTTAGACAATGTTAGACATGAAACTCACGACTGCTTCAAAAGTAATCTATAAAACAACTAAAGGTTTGCAAGATGAATTTCGGGTCTGTAGAGATTTCGATAATTTCTCTCTAATGTTGAACTTTATTGCATATATATTTGCAGAGAGAGATCTCAACTTTGGATTCTTGCAATTGATGCAAAATAAACCACAAAATAACTAGGTGAATAAGCATGGTGTCAAATTTATGAGATGAATGAATCAGGCACATTGTAATATAGTAATAAACGCAATCATGATTGAACGGTTTTTGGTGGATAATCCACAAGACGAAGCCTAAGATACTTATCTATTAACAACTGATAACTCTTATTTGTCGGCAGTTAGGATACACTGGGATTTACAACGATATACAACTTCTATCTTCCCTATCAAGGTAGCTAGTTGTTCCACCAGACTAATAGTTTCCATCCACTTTTTCAAGTATTCCGTATCTGTATACTGAAGTAGTTCATATGAAGTCTTATCGTTTATGTATTTGCTGTATTTTATAAGTAACGTAATTGCAAATAATGTAGAATAGTTTTCACATCAAATTTAAACAATTGCACAGATAATATTTGGACTTAGCTTCAGAGGTTGGGATAAATCACGCCGATTGATGAGTATGATATTACGATTTTCACCAACAAAGTGAAAAAAACCCACTGTTTTGAAGTGATATGACGTATAAATGAATGAGTGAGCTGTCGATTTATCAAAATGACATTGTGATAAGTCGCACATCAAGTTATATTTTTCCTAAATGAATATTTCATTCTGAAAAATAATCAGCGTTTGAACAGTTCGTCATTATATGAAGCAGTGTATGGATCCAAGGTGTAAATCGAACGATTCAAAAACGTAATTCAGTGTGGTATCTGTGACAAAGACGCATCACGATCACATTTCTTAATACAGTAACTAGAAGTGATATTAGATCACGATAGAGACTGTAGGGAAAACTAATTAAAATTCACATTGATAAGAAAAGTATGGGATACTCAAAAATCAAGCGATAGTTTCATTGCTCATAAACATTGTTCATACTGAAATGTCTGTTTACAATTAGTTATTCAAGTAGGAACTACTTGTATATGAACTATTTAAGAATGGCTTTAAAATGTGTAATTGTATTATATTTGTTATTACATTTGATAGAAATATCATAAAGTGCCGGAAAATTGGTTGTTCATGATTGATTACGTTTAAAAATATGCTAAACTGACCGACCGTGAATTTATGTATTTGATTTATTTGTACAACTTCAATAATAAAAGACGCTCGTAAGCTCTAATTCGTCTTTTTCCATTTCTTAAATATTGGATGTAAAATTGTTGGGGACCTTTTGACAGAGCATTGCATTCCACTTTTAAAGTTTGACTACGGTCGTATTTTTTGATTTTTTTGTGTGTTGTGGTACTTTTGAGCACACATTTATCTGCTGATCGTCTTAGAAAAATCAGAAATCACATAGAAATTAGGCATGCGGTTTAATGCAGAGTTGACTTGTTTCTGTTCTCGACAAACGATGGCAATTCCCTTTTAAATATACTGTCACAAAATGAATTCTTGTGTTGAAGCACTGAGGTTGCACTGAGTGGCAAGGAATGAAATCGTTTTGAGATGACTAATTTCCTTAAGATTAGAGGTTTATCATGTATATCTTGATAAGTGGCGTATAACATGATTTCCTGGTTCATAATTTTTTGACACAAAAGCAAAGTCTATGAAATATAAAAATATCTATAGATTTACATATATGTACATAAATAGCAGTAATAACAAATACTCCTTATAAATCTTTGACTACGAAAAGTTGCGTATCATGAAATCTCTGAGTATCTCAAGGTGTTAGCAATGTAGATGATCGTTTTGACAATGTACGTAGTTAGATTTTACTAACATGCCAAATTTACAGTACAATTGGTAGTCAAGATTGAGGTCATGTTTAACATCATTAGAAGACAAAATATAGACAAGTGTGTTAGTTTACCATACAGACTCGGAAAATAATACTTTCCAATGCTGAATCTGCCTCTTCTTCCGAATCGCCTGTGTTGTACTTCATTTTTCTTGTCATCTTCACTATTATCGTAAGAGAGTAAATATCTAAACTTAGACCAGATCAGATCAACAGCCAGTAGCTGTGTGTAATACTGACATCAATTTTTCATGGACACAATCCAATGTATGTAAGTTGTATGCTGACATAAAAACTCTTAATTCACGCAATTTTTCGATTAAGCAATAACTTACTAAAATTCCATATCAAGCACTTCTGTCGAATTTGTTGATTCAAGAGTTCACAGGAGAATAAGATGATTCAGCTATGTACACATCCTCAAAGGACATTACTTAAATCAGACGGGGTTTTTGTGGAGATTTCAGTATTGGTTTCAGTATCGGTTAAGTGCTCTGGCGCGAGACTGGTAGGTCCTGGTTTCGAATCTCCCGGGTGAGGGATCGTGGATGCGCACTGCTGAGGAGTCCCATAATAGGACGAAACGGCCGTCCAGTGCTTCCAGGTTTTCCATGGTGGTCTAGCTTCAATTGACCATTATTTCAACTATGTTAAATCAGATGATTAATGCGTGTTCTTTTGCGTTTGGTACCAGAATCCACAATTATAGATAATTAATAATTCCAGTGAGGTCGATTTGGCTCCAGTAATATAGACAAACGTAGTATATAATGGAAATGTTACCACAGTCTATAAATATAGATGATAATTATTTTATAGTTCAATTATCGTAACCGCAGGCGATTCAGAACGAGAGGTGTGTGTACAACAGTGTACTTATTAGCGGTTAACAGTGTCATACTATGTGGGATTTAAAAACGGAAGAAAGTGTGTTAAAGGTCATACACATGCACAACAAGTACAATCATTTTGTGATAAATGTACAGACTATGAAAATAGACAAAATAAGTGAAAACAATATCAAAAAGTATCTACAAAATAGGTTTGTTAAACCCATCTCCACATAACCCCCCTCTCCATGAGTGTCCGGTGTTAAAACTAGGTTGTAACACCCAAAACAACAGAAAATTTAAGAGTAGAGTACATGACAGTGATATACAATGTGTTAATGTACAGAGTTACGTGAATGTACTCGAGCACAACGAAAAGAATGAAAATACGGTCAGTAATTTAGTTAGCTGATAATAGTAAGGTGTAAAACTGTTGATAAACTCACAAAATAAAAATTAGATTAGCAGAGATGGATAGTGGCTAGCAGAGGAATCCAGGACGCGCGTTTCGTCCTATTTGGGACTCGTCAGCTGGATATACCTGCATCTCAGAGTTGATGTCCACTCTGGGACTCGAACCCAGTACCCTCGCTTCAAACGCCATCGCGTTATCCACTCGGCCACTGAGTCCTGATAGCCACTTGCTTGTGCGATGGGGTGAAGTTGAAATTCATTTTGGTATTGTTTGTTTGAATCTTCCCATCGATGTGTTAGGACTGCAACTGGTCAGTCTCTAATTGGCATATGTGCATACTGTGCGTATTGCCTCGATATACCTTAATTCACAAGCATGGTAAATTTAATGGTAAATCTAATTTGTTTTGTATTTTTCAAGAATTTTGTTATTTTGTTGTCTGAAAGAACTAAATAGTTGATGGCATTTTCTACATATATTTATGTTTAAATTCAGTTTAGTATTGTC
>NW_017386172.1:28122-61083 GCF_000237925.1 Schistosoma mansoni
AGAAGTGCTTGATATGGAATTTTAGTAAGTTATTGCTTAATCGAAAAATTGCGTGAATTAAGAGTTTTTATGTCAGCATACAACTTACATACATTGGATTGTGTCCATGAAAAATTGATGTCAGTATTACACACAGCTACTGGCTTACCATGGCTTGTGAATTAAGGCTATATCGAGGCAATACGTACGATAATAGTGAAGATGACAAGATTAGAGACTGACCAGTTGCAGTCCTAACACATCGATGGGAAGATTCAAACAAACAATACTAAGTTGAATTTAAAAATTGGATTGTTTATTTATACGTACAATAAACAAATTAGTAACATGAGTTCACTAGTTTATTATTGTGTTAATTTGTTTGTTTAAAACAATGTGACAAAACGAGTAATTGTAGGGAAATGTAATTAATTATATACACGTTGTGTGGTAAATAACAGTTTTTATTACAGAATTGAGTGAATTTAGTAATCTAATATATATCAATGATTGTTTGCTTTGATTTATTACCCGGCAAAATAAACGTAACGCTTAAACTTTTTTAATTTCTGCCTGAACGTGTTAAACATTTAGACTTACTAGTAGGTTTTTCGTCCTCTCTGATCCCATAGCGAATTATCATAGGGGTTGTTTGTTTGTGGTATTATTTTCTTTGTCTTGGTGATCCTTGCAAAAAGCAGGTTTAATTCTATCTATAGAGATGGTTTCCTCTCATTTCTGTTGATAATAGGGTGTTTGATTGGGTGTTTAATTACTTTATAAGGCCCTTCGTATGGTTGTTTCAGCGGCTTTTTAACAGCATTGACTCGAACAAAAACAAATTTGCTTGTTTGTAGACGTTTTTGAGCTGTACACAGCTGTCATGCTCATTTGTGGGCAATTCTATCAGCTGTCACATTGTTTGCAATAAGCGACTGGCGAAATGACTTTGATCAGTTAGCACTGTTGTTTGTTAGTCGACTAGTTGTCCTGGTAATGTTAAAGTTTTATCATGAACTAGCTCGGTAGATTTGCATCCTATATCTTCCTTGATGGTTGAACGACGTCCAAGGAGCACATGTTGTAAGGCGTCGCTCAACTTTGATGTGTCAGCTTGTGCCATCAGTGAGCTTTTCAATTGGTGGTGGAACCTCTCGACAAGACCATTCGCTACTGGGTGATAGACTGTTGTTTTGATGTAGTTCACGCCCAGAAGTCTAGTAAACTCCCGAAAAAGGATGGATTGAAATTGAGGACCACGGTCTGTAGTAATGACTGAAAGTACTCCCTAGTTTGATATCCAACGGTCAAAGAAAACGGATACGACTGTTTCTGCGGATGTATCCTTGAAAATGCATGCAAACGCTCATTTTGTGAACCTGTCAACCACTGCAAGAATATGTATGAAGGAGTTGGATGGTATCAGGGGACTAAGTATGTTTAAATGGATATGCTGAAAGCGTTTGTCGGGTAGTAAGATTTTCTCAATCGGGCTGATCGTGGATCTTTAGACTTTGCTGCGTTGACACTGCATGCAGCTTCGTGTCCATCACTTTATATCTGAGTTAATTTTGGGCCAGACGAAACGTTCAGTGATGATTTTTGTGGTGTTGGAAACGTTTGTCGGGAAAAGGGAATTCGCCGATTGGGCTAATGGTGCATTTTTTGATCTTCCTGCGTAAGCGCTGTAGACAGCCACATGTCCAACGTTTAATATCCGAATTGATTTCAGGCCAAACGAAACGTTCACTGATGAGTTTTGTGGTGGCTCGGATTCCCAGATGTGAAAGTTCGTGTAACTGTTGAAATATCTGTCGCCGACAAGCTTTTGGTACAAGGGGGCGGTTATTGTTAGTTGAAACGTTACAAATGATAGATAAGTCAGAGAAAGGAATAGTTACAGGTTTGAGACTTCAGTTAGACTTTTCTTTGCAGGTTTCCAGGTCTACATCGTCTACTTGTAGTTTCGCCATAATTTCAACACAAATTTTCTATTTGTGTACCAGCATGCTGATGACGTTTCTGAATAAGTCGTCCGCAAAAATTTTGGAGTGTCCTTTGATGGACTGGATATCTGTAGTGAATTGCGAAGTGTAGCCCAGTTGTATTGCTTCGCGTGATGAGCGTCTGTCGTACGACGCGTTGAGAGAGTGGCGTAAAGGTTTATGATCAGTGATTATAGTGAAATCGCGTCTTTATAATAGGAAGTGGAACTGCTTTACTGCCAAATACATAGCTAGTAGCTCGCGTCCGAATGTGCTATAACATCCTTGTGTTGTCGATAGTCGTCTAGAGAAAAACGCTATAGGTGTAATCGTGTCGTTTACGTGCTGTTGCAATACTGCCCCTACAGCCTTTTGAGAGGCATCAATGCAGAGGATTAGGTGGGTCTAAGGATCAGCGTTTAGGTGTTAAAACATGATAGCGATGGATATCATGGATTTCGCTCTATCGAAGACCGTTTTGGCGTCAAGAGGTAACATGAAGGCGTCGTCTTTCTTGGGCTTCGCTAATGTTTTATTCCCTGAGAGTCAATATGATATCCCAGAAACTCTAGAGCTGGGACGCTGAATATGCACTTTGAAAGGTTAATCACAACGCCATCACTTTTGAAACGATCGAAGAGGATGTGTAAATGTTGTACATGTTCTTCCGTGGATGAACTAGCAATCAAAACATCGTCGACATAAACAAATACAAAGCCTTAACTTTTTGCAACCTTGTCCATGAATCTCTGGAATGTTTGAGTAGCATTTTTAGTCCGAATGGTATTCTAAAGAATTCAAACAAATCAAAAGATGTGATCATGGCTTTTTTTCAATATCTTCAGGTGCCATCGGAATTCGGTGATATGCTCATACAATGCCTTGCTTCGAAAAGATCTGCTTTCTGTGTAGGTTTATAGGAAAGTCATGTAGATGAGGAATAGGGTACATTTCTGCAGTGGTCTGATTATTTACATGACGGTAATCCCCACATGGGCGCCTGTCTTGATTGTCTGCCGTTCTAAAATGGTGTATGGCTGTGACGTTGGAGTCAAAATTAATTCGCTGACTCCTTTGGCAACTGAAGGAGGGAGGACAGAGCATGAATCTCGGTAGCTAATTCCCTCAAATATAATAACACACCTCAATAAATAAAGCTCTAGTTTAGAAAACCACAACTCGGGGACACTACTATCAAGTTCTGGGAGTCGGACTTTCGTATTCATAACACTATCTATTTTTAATGGTGACAAATTACATTTATCATCTACGCTTTTGGCTTGGATTGAGTCTGTTGTGTATGACCAATATATTGACATGACTTTTAGGGGGTAAAATAATGACTAAAAAGCAATGTACATAAGCACATACATGAAAGTTATGTCCAAGATAATCAGAAGGTTTACTTTTACAAGCAAACAAAAGCATGAGCGAAACAGAAGTCAATTTTTGTAAACGAAATAGGGCTTACCAATTTTGTGTTGGTAATTACTCTACATTTTATCAATCGAAGAAAGCAGACTAGTGGTGAATAGATGTTTTTATTTACTGTGGAGAAAAACAATTAGAGCTCAATGTTAACTTTTTATAAACAAAACATTCTTGAGCATTAAGTATAAAATGAAATACAAACAAATGTCTACACAAAATAAGGAAGTGAATGAATATTTTAGCCTATATATTTTGACCTTCTTAGGAACTTTGCGACCAACTATCAACTCATCAACCTAGGCAGATCAAAATCCAATGACAAACAGTCAGTATGCTGCACAAACTTTCAACACCAGATAAATATTTCCACCACGTGAACTTCCACATCTTTGACGATTAGATCTCTGTTAGTCGTTTTGTGAAACCTTTTATGAAATTTCTTTAGAAAACGAATTTTTCTAGTTTAACTTGTTTTGCCCATAGGCATGTAGATATGCTTCGTGGTCTATTGATCTGTGCATTCTGTTGATATTAGGACTCACATGATATGGTTACTAGTTATTTTATTTACCTTTCTGCCTAAAGCTTATGATTCTAACAAACCAGATCAACGTTTTTTTGATAGTTTAGTTATAAAGGCTGCCATATTGATTCGTTGCATTTTTGATTTTACATTTTAAACCGTTTGAAATCGTATGTTTTGATATCAAATTAAAGCGCACTTTCAGATCTGGTAAAATGAATTGTTGTGACAAAGATTAATATTACAGTTTGAACAAAGTGTACGTATATAATCCAGAAAGGACAAACTAATATTCCTGATTTGATAAGTGTTTATTTTAAGGAATTGATTTAATCTTTCGAGTTTGTTGAACAATTATTTGTTAAATCAGTCAATGATTACATTTGTTTTGAACAATTCATGATTCAACCCCTTTGTTTTACATTCTGACTGATCATGAGTATGTGACTTTACTAACCTCGACGGTTACTCAACTTTTAAACGCCATTATTTGGAATGTAAGACAGACTTACTTAAGCACCAAAATCACTGAAAAATGTACTCAAGTAAGTCGGTGTATTTATTAAATGAGCTATATTATGGTTTAGATAATTGTCCCAAGAGTCTTTTTATCGTTGAACATAAACTACCGTGTCCAATTACGGTCACTTAAAAAAGTGCTCTACGATTCCTATCAGTCATCCTCCACAAGTCAAATAGAGTCTTTAGAGCTCATGACATAAAAGGCAGCCAGTCACTTGAAAGCTAATTTCTTGATCGAACAGTCCTCCCGTCAATTGAAAATCCAGGTGAGTTCTCAGATTGATACACCTAAATCTGGTGAAGTCAAATCACTCGTCCTCATCGGAACCTGTTCGAGGATCAAAGAGAATATATGCAGTATACCAATATCTGTTGTTTGTTATTTACCCACCTTAAATAATGTTCAATAAGAAAACTGAAGTTGATGGACTTAGAATGTACACATGACACTGATATTTTTTTATTTTATCATAATACCATAAAAAACAAATACTTTGCAATCATTTTCCTCTAACATTATATGGTTTAAGTGAGATTTTCAGATCAATTAGCTACTGAAATGATTCCATTATTTAGCTTATTAAATTTTCCTTACAGTATATTGAAAACTGCAAATCAACAAGTAAGACAAAATCATCAAATTTAAAGACATAGTAAACCAACTAGAATGTTGGAAATCGAAATAAGCAGCCATTTCTTATCTTTTACATTTTATTCTACTTTCTATTTCTATTCTATTCATTCAATGATATTTCTTGGTATAAAGCAATGGATCATGATCTAGTTATAATATATTATATTCTGAAAATAATATTTACAGAATTCACACCAGTTTACAGGCATGATCAGATTGTTATAAAAATCATGATCAGATTGTTATAAAAATCAACATTTAATGTAGAGAACAAACATGAAATATAAGAAAGTTTTATGTTTGCTGGTTTAGTAATTGATAAACAGTTTAAATATGGCATATATCACGGCAAGCCAATGCAACACCAGGGAACTTGTCATTTTTTTTAAGTGGATAGCCTGATGATTAATCAACATTGTTCTGTAAGGTTATTACCAGTGCCAGAGCGAGTTATTATTAATTATCTACAACTAGAGAAAGTAAGATTAAAGCAAAGAGCACGGAACAACAAAACAGTGATAGCAAGTAAGAGGTTAAACACTTAAAGTTCCGATAATCTCACTTGTGGAGTAAGATACACTTACAGGCGCTAGAGCATTTAATGCATTTTCAGAGGAGCAAAAAGCATTAATTGAGCGAACAAACAATGGGAGAGAGTTTAACATACGGATAGTTTGAGGTAGATTATTCCAGAGTCTAGAAAACTTACAGGTAAAGTAATTCATATAGAGAGAAGATCTAGAATATGTTTGTTTCGCTAAAGACAAGGAGTTACGAATGTCGTAATGTGAGGCCTTAGCATATTGAATCGCCTGACTGGATGTGAAGGAGAGTTTGTTAAGTATTTTGAAAAAGAAGATAAGGTTAAGTTTGAGTCTCCTCATCCATAAAGGGTCAAGCCCTA
The DNA here is from genome assembly GCF_000237925.1 of Schistosoma mansoni. Lineage (NCBI taxonomy): Eukaryota > Metazoa > Platyhelminthes > Trematoda > Strigeidida > Schistosomatidae > Schistosoma > Schistosoma mansoni. Next base: position 34,101 of record NW_017386172.1, read on the forward strand.
GTATACTACACCTCGAATTATATGTTAAGACACTATCAGGTCCAAGAGTACGAAATGTAAATCGTCTCTGTACTGATTCCAGTCTCAATTTATCCTTTATGCGCGTGCTACTAAGGAGAAACGCGCAGTATTCGAGGAGTGGTCGAACACAGACTTTGTACATTAGAATACGAGATTCGCTGTTATGAAGGTTTTGAGTTATGAAACCTATAAGGCGATGAGACTTGGACGTTTGTTTCATTATCTGTTCAGTAAACGACAAGTCGTCGGAGTACCTAAGTCCTAGGTCTACTACTGTGTGTAACCTAGATAACATTTCACCATTTATGGTAAGATTAAGGTTGAGTGATGCATCACCGAAGCATAGCCAACCACATTTAGCTGTATTGAGCTCCAGTTGCCATTTCGAGCACCACTGTGCTACCTTGTTAAGCTCCGTGCTGATACAATTTTGAATATTGCTCAGCTCATGTGGAGAAAATGAGTACACCACCTTAAGATCGTCTGCATACAAAAGGGACTTACCCACACTAAAACACTCACAAATATCGTTAATGAAAACTAAAAAGAGCAAAGGACCTAAGACACCACCCTGAATTACCCCACTTCTAACAGGGACTGCGTTCGACAATGAAGTGTTGATTTTAACTATTTGATGTCGATTGCTGAGGAAGGAATCAAACCAGGCTAGTAACGGGTTTTGGACCCCATAAGATGCGAGTTTACCTTTGAGAAGTTGGTGGTTGACCATGTCGATGACATGCAATCATTCAAAATTGCAAAACAACGACTACATGAGAATTTTAAGTTAGTAGCCTATTGCCTTAATTTACAAGCATTATAAGCAAAGATGGATAGTGGCTAGCAGTGGGATCCAGGACGCGTGTTTCGTTTCGAGGCAATACGCACAGTATGCACATATGCCGATAAGAGACTGGCCAGTTGCAGACCTAAAAATGAATGGGAAAATTCAAACAAACAATACTAAGTGAATTTAATTTACTTAACGGAACTTCAATATCGTTCCTATATCTCAATGCTTTGATATTATAAATTATCCAAACTGTTATTTAAATCACAATCCAAATTTCAAATAATCATCTCACGAATTAACATTGTTTCGAACCTTTTTTTAGCTCACTGTACCACATGTTGCTATACACGAACATTTATATATTTCATTCTAAAAATATGCCAGAACATATTTATCAGAAGAAAATAATTTGAAATACCATTTACGTAAACACAGTGTTAAATAAATTAGTCATCATCAAAATGTATCTTTCGTGTAATGACTGATAGAATGAACGTAAAACATGATCAGTTTTCCATGATGAGGGATTCAAATAATATCGAAATCGAAAAATTAACTGAACTAATAATTTTCGTTCACTTCACAGAGTGAACGTGGATCATACTTGTGAAACGTCGAATAGATGTAATTATTATGGATAGATGGAATTGACAGTAGAGTAGATAAGCATTAACATAAATGTGAATTTGATAAAAGCCATAATAAGCCGAAATCACTTATGATTAATGAAACTACACATTTAACTGTCACATGAATGTCATGTTCTCTGTCATATAATAAGTATAAATATATGAAAGAACTATCTGCTTACTAAATCGCGAAAAAAAAACGATATGAAATTATCTACTTCAGGTTGTTTAGCTATTATCTGTGTGATTCAACTATTTGTTGCCGGTCCTATTTGTAAGCTAAGCAAATGTTATAAATATATGTGTACTGTATCTATTAAATACTAAACTATATACTCATTTTCAATACAAACATTTGAAATCGTTGAAAACTTATTCCATCAAAATTATAAATAATCACAATCCAGAAGAATCGGATCCTCATATTCCCGACAGTACATTTGTGTATATTGTTATAGTTTGATAGAAGTTAGATTAGTTTTTCTAGCTTAGTGGTGTTCAAATCATAGTCAGATATACTTTCTTTACTTGAAGGTAATGAACTGTAAAAGGTTTTGAAATGTTTCATGCAGCCAATAATTTTGAGCTCATAATATTACAAATCCATTACTCATGTTAAAAACCAAGGCTTAGTTTTGGTTTAAAAATGACTCCATTCTAAACAATCGTATATGATTTACAATTCCACTGATTCAACAAAGTACCTAGAAACAGTGAATTGATACTATCATGTTTCCTTAATACAAGTTACATTCGAAAACTCGTAACTAATCAATAAAAACCAACATTTTGTTTTTATTAGATGCCGGTTCCTGTAAGTCAATAATACCTGACTCATTTGTAGAAATGCAATGATACATAATATTTAACTTGATTTTACATATTAATATAAAACCTGTTTGAAAAAGCTCAATCAACTCTTCACTAAATAATAAAGGAATTCAGGTGAATCAAAAATATCGATATCCTTGTGGTATTATCGTACTCTTGGACTGTGAATTCTTTTATTCTTTCCATAATGTTGCACTTCAAAAAATGTTCTTATTTTACCATGCTAGACTGTGGGAACTGAAACAGTGACAAATTAGTGGCACTGGCTTTGATGTGTCAAATGAGTCAGATACGAATTTAGAATTCATTAATGTTCCGTATGCTACTATGGGGTTTTTCAGTGTTGATCGGGTTATTTCACTGTTTATTGTGATACTTCTTTCTAGTTTTCCTTGTTTAAAGTCAAAATTTACGAAACTAAATAATTATGTACCAAATGATTATTTCAAAAAATGACAGACAATGGGGGAAGTAAGTCATATCCCGTGCATTTTTTTCTAAATATATTTCGCTTGGATGTCGTCATCCTTATCTGTTTTATTGACATTCCGGCCTTTTAATTATAGTCGGTGAATTAAAATTAAGACAAGTACTTGTTTTTAACATAAAACAGGTTGAGAAATTAGTTAATTGCTTTAAGTATGACTGTTAAGCTTGGCTTCTGTGAAAATCAAATTGTTTGTTGATTATGAAATAAATTTTCCTAAATACGTTCACAATTTCTTGTTTGAGTCCAGTTAAAAATTACATCACGCGGATTACATTTCCATTATGGTGTACATAATTTGCACCAAGTTCAACTCCCTGATATAATTTATTGAAAAATGTACAGCAATAGCTTAATCGGAATGACTAAAGCCCAACAGAATCATTGTAGTCTATTAAGGCTTATTTATTCTTAAATGTTGTAAAAAAGCTTATTTCATCATTTCTAATTTAAGGAACTGGGACAGTGACTAGCTCGATTCAAAAGCAAGCAATTCGATTTCTTTAGGATGAATTAAAAATAACTAATAAACATTTTCAGTTTATGGTAAATAATTTTGAGGTGTTGAATACTGAACCAAATGTTAAAGTGTTATCTATACATTGCTGTTCATCCACGCGAAATGTGGGAATGAACACAACTTTTTTATCAACGAACGTACCAAACAATTTATATGTTAACAGGGCATAAACCTCGTAAGTTATTTATTGTGTTTTAATTTAGAACATTTATCACTACAATAAATTGTGATTGTTCAGTTGTTTTAGTTCCAAGACTGTTTAATGATAGCGAACAGATGTGTCATATTGCTTGCACAATATTTAATAAACTAACAGTTATTTACAGACGTCAGTCAGTCAGTAAGTCACAACGTAAAACTTTGTACGTACGTACATCAGTTCGAGTTGCCATACCACATTACAACAGAAATGCAGTTGTCGATTCAAATCCCATAGTGGTAGAAGTAGTAAGAGTATAAACATTATGTGAAAGATTAAGGTTTGAAGATGTTATTCAAGGAGTATAATACAGTGAAATAAATTTGGAAAGAGAAAAAAGATAGGGATATGAAGAATTCAGAAGGTTAGAATTTGGTAGAACACAAAGAGTGGATGCACCTTCGTCATTGCAAACGATTTTGAGCCATATCATTTACCATCAACGAACTATTTTGTTCCATCTAAAATATTAATCAGTTCGAATCTCAATAATTGATTCTTAGCATTGGTTTATCAAGCAAACCACAAGGAATGTTTATCCAGTGCTGCGTACATGCATTTCAACATATCCAACATCCATCTGATGTCTATCGAATAAGGAACACAATTTAGGTGAGTTGCAAATGGGAATTCTTAACGAGACAATTGTAGTTTAGGAAGGTGTATTCTTGATTTTCTTCACATTATTGCACATTGTAATCTACTGAATAATTCAGCTTGTTTCATGATAAGAATGAAATAATCAACTGGTTTATTCCTGTCATGAATTAACAAAGCCCTATAGTGTAAAATTAAACCAAATACATTTCTTTTATTTAGGATTACCAAAGAGTAAGTTGTTCACATGAATTTTGTTTAAAAACATCTGAAAAGAAAAAACTATGAGCTGCATGAGTTCTCTTGGTTTTATGACAGGTGGATATAATTTGAACAAATAGACACTTATATCCTCCCATCTGCAGATCCGAGGCAGATAACTATATCTGATAGCTAGCGAAACCCACAAGTATCCAGATTCTTTTCTCTTTACAGAGCACACTTTGCTTTTTATGAAATGGCAATTTGTTGAGTTTTATCTCCTATTTTAACACACGGATTACTTTTCCAGTATATTTCACCATGTGTAACATAAGTTTGATTCTCACCGAATAAGGAACAGTATGTGGATGAATTAAAAATGCATAGCATTTAACAGTATCATTGATATCTCAGACAGTGGAGTTTTCATTTCAGTCATGCTGTTATAAATTGTAGACATTTGCATGTTTCAGCTTATATCATGGTGAGAAACAGAGCAGCATTCAGTTCTTACCACTAATTTAGATCGCAACGCTATGCGTTGTGTAGGTTAAATCAAAAGCGAATAGAATCTCTATTCACTATGTGTTGAATAACTAAGAGATTTCATTATTTATCCCGATTATTTTTGTTTACGTTTCACTTGTATCAATAAGATTTTGAGGTGTAGCGTGAAAATATCTTTGGCCAAACGCTTTTACTTATCAGATTATCCATGGAGTAAGTTAACTGTTTTCTGTTTCCATTGTAGCTAATCGAATTTAATTATCTAAATTCAGTTACATTCGGACATAAGTAAATGGAAAATACATTTACCGATCAGCTAAACTCAAATGGATGAATTTTAACGTAACCAATGGATGTTTTAAAACTTTCCTTTTTTACACTGACTCATTGTGCAAATCGAAACGCCGACTAGTTGGTACTGTTGAATTGATTAAAAGTGCTTCGATTGATGTTTAATAAATCATAAACAGATCCTGAATCTACCCATTTTTTTATCACTATGAGATGCTCCATTTTGTTTTGTCTTTTCCCAAATATTCCATAATAGAATGAGGACTGATAATTCAAGGAAGAAAATGTTTTTCCAAGAAATAATTCACGATTTATGTTCAGTCGTATTTATAGTTAAATGGCAAAATTGTGTAGTCAGTAATAAAATAAAAAGGATATTACATAATTTCAAGCATTAGAAGCCAACGGTTGATTATTGAAAACTTATAAATATGATAAAACGAAACCTTAGGTGGGAAAGATTGACGAATATGCAAAAGTGAGTAATAAATTAAAAACATCGTATTAATAGCAGATAGTTAAAAAGCGAACAAATAAATCATTTGAAAAACGTAATATTAATCAATTTACCATTTATGAACAGTCAGATTTCAAGGGCTTGAAGGATTTATAGTGTGTTCGTGTAACATTTGTCCAGTTCTCAAAGAATGAATCGCTAAACTCTCCGGAATGCTCAAGCATTTAATATGTCTTATAGGACAAAAGTGTTTTACTGTTTGTATAATTTTAAACTATTTATCTGTTGATGCAGGATGGCGAGAGTTAACGAGATGTTTGAATACTGAATTATAGATTATTTAACAAACGTTTTTATAAACCTTCGCACAATCATGCTTAAAAGTGCGTTTGCAAAGTATTCACTTTGAGTGAGTAACGTCATCTATTAGAGAAGAGCAATTACACATGTGAAGACATGGTGATGTTGCCTGATACAAGCGTTCGTCTTTGGCACATCGAAGAGTGTTAGGATGGCTGAAAATGAGATGAAAAGCTATGAGCCATGAAACATTTTCTCAGAGATGCAGTAATGAATTAGTAAATTTTTTTAGTTTTGAAGAATCTAAGTTATCGTCAGTTTCTTTTTTTATCGAAGTTAAAACTTATTGAACATTTGAATTGACAAATTTTTCCAAACACGTTATTAGATTAAGTTTTGATAGTTGTAAGTTATAAGTTCTTCTTTCTATTCATATGCGCCATATGTCACAATGTGGTCAAATTAATCTATTAAGTTACCTCAAGTGCACTTCCATAATATTCTTAAACAATAGCGGTATAACGGATGTCTTGCTTTTAATAAACTAACTGATTTGTTAATCGATTTTTAAAGAGATTATATAGCTACACTTGTTTTCCCCCAGATTATTTCCTTGCAACCAACAAGCAGTTTAAATCCTGACAATCTAATGTTTTCGTACATTGAAAGGAACTCAGCTGTAATGAATTAAAGTAATCGTTAAAAAATTCATAGCAGTCCTGGAGGGTGTATACATTATTAACTTCACACTGAAGTAGGTTGTATAAATTATACATACTTTACCATTCCTCATGGTGAGAATAAAAAGGTAATTAGTTTTTACTACTGATCTAAACATAAACGCTTCAATTTGCTTAGAATGAATCAGAGGCAATTTAGAAATTCTTCCAGTTATTTTCCCTGAACAATTATTCCATTTGTTGCTACTATATTCACGTTTTGTATATACCAGTATTACTAAACATTCTGTTGTTGTATCTAATTTATCTACATATATCCCCTTCATCTGAATTAGTGTTTTGTAAGTTAATGTTTGTGTTTCACTCGTAGATGTATGTTATCACATTATTTTTTCAATCTGAGTAAATTAAATATCCGTTGGAGCAATTAGTCCTTTTGATAAATTTCGATTGTGTAATAAGTAGACGAAGATTATCAGAACTATGTGATATATTTGGGCAATACATCTCAAACAATCTGATTACACATATACTTGTTCAGAACATTTATATATAAAAATAAAAGGTCAACTGGACTAGAAATGGGGGATAAGAGGAGACAAGGATAATAAAGAAATAGTGTAAAAACAACATAGAACCTCATCACTATGGATAATAAGCCAATATTACCAGGGTAAGTTCATGATGAAGACAAACCGTTTTTGAATGCACAGAGGGAATTTAAATTTTCGTATGGCTGACGCTTCAATAAACCTTAGTATACGCTTTTTGTAAATTCAAAAGCGGTTTGTTCTCACCTTAAACTTACCCTGGTAATATCGGCTTATTATCCATAGTGATTAATTAGTTTCAATGTGAACATTCAGTTCGTAGCAAGAATAAGAAATGTATATCCACTTCAGTGTACATACATTTCAACACGTCCAATATCCATCTGTTGTCTATCGAATAAGGAACACATTTTGGGTGAGTTGAAAATAGAAATTCGTCATGGGATAAAAGGTGTATTCTTGATTTTCTTCACATTATTGCACATTGTAATCCACTGTGTAATTCAGATTGTCTCATGGTTATAACCAGACAAACAACAGATTTGTAGAGTTGATTTACACAAGAAAGTTTCAGTTTGTTATTCCGAAAAAATATTATCGACCTGTTCAGAATGTAAGTGAAAGAGTTTGACGGTGGCAGGGGCCCAACTAAATCCAAATGGATATTCTGGAAACGTTTATCAGGAGTAGGAAATTCTCCGATTGGACTGATAGTATGCTTCTGAATCTTGCTACGCTGACATTGTATACAATTTCGTGTCCAGCGTCTAATATCTGAGTTGATTTTTGGCCAAACAAAGCGTTCAGTGATAAGTTTAGTGGTAGCCCTAATGCCTGGATGTGACAGGCCGTGGAGGTGTTGGAATATCTTTTGGCGACATGCAAGTGGAACAAAGGGACGATTTTTACCTGTTGATGTGTCACAGATGATGGATGTGTCGGAGAATGGGGTGGGTACAGGTTGGAGATTCAGGTGAGACTTTTCTTTGCAGGTTTTTAGCTCTGCATCGTCTGCTTGAAGTTTTGCGATTGTTTCTAGGTTGACGTCACGGTTGAATGCGACTACATTGATGTCTTTTCTCGACAACGCATCTGCTACAATGTTAGAGTGACCTTTGATAAACTGAATATCTGTGGTGAAGTGTGAGATGTAATCAAGCTGTCTCGCTTCGCGTGGTGAATGTCTGTCATACGACATACTAAAGGAGTAGCACAGGGGTTTGTGATCCGCCATGATGGTAAAATCCCGGCCCTGTAGCAAAAAGTCGAAGAGTTTAACAGCTAAATACATGGCTAAGAGTTCACGACCGAATGTGCTATAACGCTCTTGTAAAGGTGATAACCTTTTAGAGAAGAAAGCAATGCGTGTAATCATATTGTTCACTTGTTGTTGCAATACTGCCCCTACGGCTTTTTGTGATGCGTCCGTACAGAGGATCAGATGAGTTTCGGGGTCAGTATTTAGATGTTGTAGCATGGTGGCGTCAGCAATCAAAGATTTGGCTTTTTCAAATGCCGTTTTGGCATCGGAAGGTATTTTGAATAGTTGGTTCTTTTCCTTTTTGCTACCTGATTTATCGTTTTTTAGTAAGTCAGTCAACGGTTGTAGAACGTCGGCATAGTTAGGTAAAAATCGTCGGTAAAAATTGAATGCACCCAGGAAGCGACGTAATGACTTAACCGAAGTAGGTTCAGGATAGTTGATGATAGCTTCAACTCTTTTTGGTACAGGTTTAATACCTTGTGCATCAATATAGTGTCCTAAGAATTCTAAGGCAGACGTACCGAATATACATTTAGTAGGGTTGATAACTACGCCATATTTCTTGAATCGTTCAATAAGAGAATCTGCAGATGTTGGACATGCTCTTCAAGTGAGGAGCTGGCGATTAGGACATCATCGATGTAAATAAATACGAAATCTAAACCTCGCGTGACTTCGTCCATAAATCGTTGGAATGTTTGCGCAGCATTCTTAAGCCCAAATGGCATCCTCAAGAATTCAAACAACCCAAAAGGTGTGATTACGGCTGTTTTTTCAATATCCTCAGGTGCCACTGGGATCTGATGATAAGCTCTAACTAAGTCTAGTTTTGAAAAGATCAGTTTACCGTCCAGGTTTAGTAAAAAATCATGTAGATGAGGAATAGGGTATCTGTCTGGAACTGTCTGATTATTCAAACGTCTATAATCTCCACAAGGGCGCCAATCTTGATCTTTTTTGGGAACCATGTGCAGTGGCGAGGCCCAAGGGCTATTAGACTGTCGGATTATCCCTAGTTGCATCATATGTTCAAATTCTCTTTTGGCGGACTGCAACTTATTCGGTGGTAGTCTCCTCGCCTTGGCGCAGATAGGTGGACCAGTGGTGGTGATAGTATGTTGAACATGGTGTGTGGAGTTTTCAGTTTGATAATCGGCTTTTTTTATACATTCATACTTCGATAGAAGATCGGTAAAAGTTTTACTATCAGGTCTAAGCAATCGGACACCATAAGTTTCATAATTGCAGGTGATTGTTCCGTTGACCTGTAGACTTGTATTCATGTCGATAAGTTTCTTTTTTCTCATGTCGACAAGGAGATTGTAGTTACTAAGAAAATCGGCTCCAAGGATGGGTTGTTTAACTTCTGCGACGATGAAAACTCATATAAAACGTCTACGGAGACCAATGTCTAAAATGAGTGATTGCTCGCCATACGTTTTAATAATAGAATTGTTTGCTGCCACTAACGATAATTTAGCGTGTTGTGAGTGCCGTCATCGGGAAAGATGAAGTGGGAGTATGCTTATTTCGGCTCCAGTATCGATTAGAAAATCTGAGCCCGAAATACGATCCCTAACATGAAATAGACGGCTTGAGTTGTGGCCAGAGTCAGGCGCCGCCATTACTGCCTGGCCGGGCCGTTTCCCTGGTTATCAGTGCTGGGTGAGGAGAACGCGCACGGGCGTGTATAACGCCGTGCTTTTGTGCCGAATTTAGTATGATACCAACAAATTTCGGATGTTCGTTTAGGTGAACGAGATCATGGTCTAGAACGTGATCTCTGTCTGAATAGGGGTCTTACTTGTCTGGCCTACACCGTTGCTACAGTGGTTTGAAGTGACGCAAGTTGATTCGTTAATTGAGATAATTGTCTTTGAATAGAGTTTAGGTAGTCGACATCAGCTGCTCCATACGGCTGCATCGTATTTATATAGTCTGGACTAAAAATACTGTCAGTAAAGTTAGATGATGAACTATGAGTGGTTACTGGAACAGGATCCATATCACTAAGCTTAGGTGGAGAGTACATTAAGTTAAAAATGAGCTAGAGGAACGTACAATGAGCGAATAAACAATATAACAATGGGATAAATGCGAGATAATCAAATACCGGGCTCACCAAATAATTGTGGTGGACCAAAACGTATGATAACCAAAAATTAGCAACAAAAATATTATGTCTAAAGTTTATGTAACAATTAACAGTTAATAAGTTAATTACACACAAATAAAAAATAAGGGACGTTACTTAAGTCTTCAGGCTATTGCGTATTCGGCTGAGTTTGGTCCAGATAATCCACAATTATAAATGATTAGTAATCCCAATATGGACGATATAGATCCAGTAAATTTACCAAGTGTAGAATTCAATAAGAATGTCACAATTGTCTATAAATATAGATGATATGCAATGAATATTTCATTTAACATATTTGCAGATATAGCAGAACGATGCAGATGTGAATTAGAGTGTATTTATTGAGGAGCAGTAACAGCGTCGCGATATGTTGTACTCAAAACGGAAGGAAGTCAAATTGCAAGTGTTCAAAGTAATACACTTAAACAACAAGTACAATTGTTTAATGCTAAAAAGTACAGGGTATGAAAATACACAAAATACATGCAAAAACTATGAAAAATTATTTACAAAATAGGTTTTATGGTCCTATCTCCACAAGTGTTTTAAATGACGATTTATTTTCACATTTCACACTTCACAGAGTTTAGATGTTGCAGTATGTTATTTTTTTATACATGAAGTATATAATTTTCAAGATAAAAAGAGTTGATTCATATATCCAGTTTCAAAGTCTAGAAACTTGAATTCGTCTTATTTTACAACAACAATTTGCAGTCGTTTGCATGACATAGGTTTTCTAAAGAATATATTTTAATAGTGTTAGCCTCAATGCAAAAATGCCTTTCAATCCTGTGTGACTTCGTAGAAGTAATCCATTTTTGAACTACGTAGAGTCGATAAATCTGCTGATCACAGTGCTTCGAAATAATCTCATATTCATACTTTCAAGACTAAATCTTTTATCAGAAAACAAACTATTTTGAAAGTTAGAAATCAATTGTACTTTAAACAAACAATATCAAAGCTTTTTTTAAAATAACTATCGTGAAAAGCTATCAGTATTGGGAAGACAGAGAATTGCTAGGATAATATGATGAATTTACTTACGCTTTATTAGTCCACCTCCTTTCAGAAGCAGAATTACAGCTAACTTTTAATAACGAAAAAACTATTCTGATTATTTACGTTGAGAAGTAAACAGAGCAGAGCAACCAGTAAAACTTATAATTAGTCAGGAGATAATCGTTTTCAGTTTTGCTCACCCAAACGAATAACTCGAATTTGTTCGCTTTCTATCCTTTACAAATATGAATACAACTCGGTGTTCAATGTTTGACATTATATCCCAATTTTCTACATACGCGGCGGTCATTGTAACCAATAGCATTCATCTACGATTTTTATTTACGATTCCTCAACATCCATGTTCTGATAATTAAGGAAATAAGCAATGGTCATGTCCTTTTGTTTAATGTGCAGCATGTGTCAAACCACGGGAGGCTTGTCTATGCGCAGTAATATATTTCAGCATAAGAAAATTCGGGACTTCCTACAGTCGAAATCATCCAAGCTAGACCAACACTGTAAACCCCAAAGCTCTGAATTGTCATTTAGTCCCAGTGCGGATTCAGCCAGTCAATCCTTATTGGTGATTCTCATTGCAGAGCGACTGCAGAAAACACCATTCAGTTTGATTGTAGTAAGCGTTTACTGCATCCCATTTCCCAATCTTTGACTTGCTGTTTTCTCGATAGTGTCATTTAGCAATTATAAGTTTAAAAACGATACCTTCTTTGGGAAGGTAAATGTACTTGGTATTTTTTTTCATTTCTTTTGTATGTTTGATGAGGAATTTCGTTCAATATTCATTCTAACATAGCTGGTTTTGAACTTTATCCAATTCATCTGAAATGATGTTATCGTTGGAAATTTCAAAATGAGAATGTTTATTACAATTACTTAGAGTTTATTCGTTTTTCTTTTGAAACTATTAGGTTACAATGGTGCGTTAATGAAGTTCATTTTGTGTCATTTACCGTACTTTAATTGATTGAACTACGATCATAACTATTTTCAAAATAAGATGTGTAGTATCTCGGCTAGTTTGATCTTTGTTTTTTCTCACTTTCAGGACAAACCGTTATAAGTATGTTTCAGAAAATTTTTTTTTAAACTCTGATGAATACACTTTTCAACCAGTGTAAATTGTTTTATACTAGTCAGTGAGATGCTTTTCAGCAAGCGATTTCAATGGTTTTAGGTAACGTGATTCGCATGAACATTTTGTGATATATGAATATTTGCCAGTTATTGCAGTCTGATAATTCAATGTGGTTGTAATTTATCTGACAACAATTTACTAATAGATTAGTTTTATTTAATTAATAATATATTCTGAGAATAATAATTTCAGAATTCACACCAGTTTACAGGCATGATCAATTTGATATAAATAGCAATATTTGATTTAGAGAACAAACATCTGATATACGATTGTTCTAAGTTTACTAAATCAGTAATTATTCAGGTAGTGCATTTATGACATGTATCACGGCAATCCAATGCATCAGCAGGGAATTTTTAGTTTTTTCTTAAGTGGATAGCCTGATGATTTATGAACGTTGTTCTTTAAGGTTATTTCCAGTGCCAGAACGAGTTATTGATAATTATCTAGAACTAGAAAAAGTAGAACAACAAAGCAATGATTGCCGAAATATGTCGGTCAGGTTTACCACTGTTTATGTTAGATATTATTCAAATAAGTTAAGGTTGCTAGGGACATTGTTAATGTAAAGTGACAGCAGGTAAGTGGTTAAACATGTAAAGTTCCTGTAATCTCACTTGTGGAGTAAGATACACTTACAGGTGGTAGAACATTTAATGCATTTTGAGAGGAGCAGTATGCCTCCATGTAGCGAACAAATAATGGGAGAGATTTTACAGTCTTAAGATTCCCTATGGAATGTATTATTGCATGCTGATCACATCTATTTATTTATTCAGCATTTTCAAATTTCTAATTTTTCCATAACAAGTCCGAGAGAATTTCAGTTTTTCGCACAAACGTTTTTTCTCATTTGAAATGTCAACATATAATTTTTCTAGTGAACAGTGGATTAGATGATCTTTACGCAGATAATTTTTAACACTAATAGATTCCTCATTACAAGAAAATTATTGATGACTCGTAAACAAAATGTCTCCCTGTTTTTCATTCAGTATATCACTGAGTCATTAGATCCCGAGTTAATTACTTGACACACATTTCGATTTTAAGACATGAAATGATTTTGTGAGTAATCAGCGTTTCTGAACGACTTGCAAGATATCTATTCCATAGTATGAGTTGTTAATTTCACACCCATCTGCCTAAAAACTTATATATAACTTTACCATTTGTTTGTTCTTCAACAGTAATGTAATTCTACGAAAGAGCGAAGCCTACAAGACAGTACAATCTGACAACATAATTTCGTTTCACCTATCTCAATGAAACAGACTTTGTTGTTGATTGTTCTCATTGAGTTCTACTTCTATTGTCTTAGAGTGGGAAAAAAGTAGCTTTCAAGGAATAAGCGTTTAAATAAGTTATCGTCAAGATCATAGTTCTTCGAAGTAGTACATTCAGGATGAACTGTTGAGTCTGTAAAAGATCACAGATTGAAAATACTGAGTGAAAAACCAAATTGGACATAGGTATCCGGAAACGTATTTTGATTTGATTCAGTAATAACATTTATTTGTCTATATATCGACTGACTAGTTTACATTAATACAAAGGATAACAGAATAGATACTGTTTTTATAGGTAACGTTTCAAGTAAAATGAACTTGAAACAAATAATAGACGACCGATGATTACTTCATATATGGCACACTTACAATCAACAATTTCATCAAAAGTTACTTAGACAGTGAAAAGAAACAACGGCAAAGTAGAAGAATATGTACTGAAAGTGTCAGAACGAAAATGATATAACTTATGTTTTACTCATATTTTTTATTTACATAAATATTATCTACTCATGTCATAGGCACTTATGATTTTTATTAATGTTTAACTAATGCTTTTATTTAGGTTCATTCTATTCTGGATGTAAGCTGATCTTACATAGTTGTAAAACTCTTTCCGTTGCTTATCAAAAATGGTAATACTCTTTCATATCACATATTAGCTTTTCCTTGTAACATCATGAAAAAGAGGAATCGCTTACTGAGACTATTTAGTACGTTACGAGTCAGATTCACTTCAAATCTACGATGATCGAATGAACTACACACAGATTCAATTGAAAATTTAAATTTCTTTTATATGAAGAGTGACGTATAACTGAACTTGCAGTGATTACTAAAAATATGCAATTGAAATTTAGACAGTTTAAATCTTTTATGAGTTTTATTATATTTTCATAAAATGGTACAAAAGCAAAAAGACTGTTGAATTTACAAGATCTAAATACTTTACGATGTCACTTAATCAAAGTTAAATTTTCCTTCGAGATACAATATACCGAAATGCATATTATGACTTTTTACTTTGAAATGTATTCAGATTGTCTTTTTGAATGTATCCAAGTCTTATAGTTAACCAGCGTAAATTTCTTCTCAAAACGTCTGTCTCAATTAAATATACAATAATTCAATTATTCTGAAATTGTTAAAATACACGTTAGTTGTTTTTCTGTTTCCTGATAAATAGATACAGGATCCTATGACAGTACGTGTGCCTTATCGTTTATCAATGTATTTAATCTCGAGTAATATCGTCAGTCAAAACTGAGTGGTTTCGGAAGTATTTTAATTTGTGTGTTGGTGTTTTCGTGTATTGGGGATTTTTAAAAAAAATCACATTTTGTGAACAACCCATTACGTTGAAGATCAGTGAGAAATTGTTACTGTTCGAATAACACTGTTTGTTAATTAAATTAATTGAAGGACTTTACACAATCAAACGTATACAATCTTAACTGTAGATGTGGCGTCATACGTTCACGAAGACGAAAACTGATGTATAGATTATAAACAGCTGCATCTAATCAGATCACTATCCAAATTGTACTGTACATCGTTTTCACGGAACAATGTATACACAAATAGAAAGACACTGAAACTCTGTGCTTTGAATGAAAATGACGATGAGCATACAGATGAATGTTCTTCCAAGAAATGTGCTGAAGAAGACCTACTGAGCGATCTGAGAACTCCACTTATGAAGCAAATTATGGAGTTAACAGAGCAGAAAGCAAAGAAAAAACTCATTTAGTAGCCAGGAGGTCTGGAAAACCAGAATTAAAAACTAGAGATTTTATCCTTAGGAGTGAAATTCTTCGGTACCTGTAATCATTCTGTTTACGTTATTATAGTCTTATACAGGATCTAGCTACAAACTCTTATCAAAAAGCAGAACACAGAATCAAAACTTCCAGGCTTTCGTTATCAGTTTACGAATGATAAATGTAACCACAGAAACGTTCCTACAAAGAAGCATAGGGAAGCTACTTAAATGCACGTGAATGAGGAAACTTTAATAATTATAAAACATAACAAGAGATCTGAGTAAAGAACATTATATTGACAAAATTAATTCAATATTAGACCACAAATTAATATTTTGGGAACTAACTGACCAGAATGTTTTGAATAATAAGATAGAAAATGACTTGAACAGGTTTTGAAAGAAGACCAGAGAGCACAAAATATATTTTTCACGTTTATACAAAATGATTGAGCCAGCGTGATCTCATCTGCCTCAATTGTATGGAATACCGAAGGTACACATACCGGGTATCCAATTGAGGACAATTTTAGATACGAATCAACCAACATATCATAATAAAGCTAAGTGATAGGTAACTATATTGATAACATTGAGCAAACAGAGTGTTAGTGATTCCTTCTTATTTGTTTACGAGATCAAATTTGTAATTACTAAGGAATGAACAATGTACAATTATTACTCACAACTGTTCTACTCTTGGAAACTGTAGAATATATATTTGGCTAACTTAAAGAAAACGAAGTAGAAACTAGAATTAACAAAAAAGATATGATAGATTAATAAGTGAGAACTTAACAGAGAAAGTACTGGGACGAGACAATATAGGAGGATATCATAATTAATGTACAAATTTATCATTTACCATGTGTTTATCCGTTCACTGTTGCTTAATGTGAACAAATACAAAGGTTTCACAATTTATGCTTATATGCTTTCTACACAGGTCCCAAACTTCGTATTATTTGTATGTTTATATCTTAAAATATTTGTAAATCTATCCAATACAGCTCGTTAAGCAAGAAGTTTGGTAACTTAGCCAAATATACAACGTAGTAAAATGAATTGTTGTTTCTGTGACGGAAAGTACAGGCACATATTTACAATTGTTTCAAGAAGTAAGTATTAATTAGTAACAGTGTACAGTCAACATGCCACAACTATCTAGAAGAAGACCAAATAAAACCGTTTGACCCTCAAAAACACTATTTGTTCAAAAACAATGTCGATAACAAATCTTGAGGGAATTCAAATAAATTTTTAATTCACTTTTTATCACGCACGTTATCAGTAATTTTATTCAGAAGTCCTTTGTACGTAATAAGTGTTACTCAATTAAACCGTGAGACGGTTCGCTCACGAGTTAGGTCTTATTGTCCGTGATCGATCTTCAATTAGTCGGTTCACTAATTTGCAACATCATAGAATCAATGAGATGGTTTAAGTTTTCATATACTTGGAAAGCGTGTATACGTTGACGTTTATGCGTCTTGAGCAAGTTAGTAATACTATGTTCTGTAATTCTTAAAAATAATTTAGTCATGGTTATTCATCATTAAGAATGAGTTCTGTTTAATTTTATTTTTCTTTTGACTTTTACCATTATAGTTCAGCTAATCAATTCTACCTGTAAGATTATTCTAACTATCTCATTCTAATAAAATCCATCACACTTTGATGCATTATTAGGAGCTGAACATACATTTATAACATTATTGTTGGTTTTAGTTTAGAAAACTGTTTCGACTGCATGACAATTATTCATTTCCTTCACCTTTAGGAATTTTGAGAGAAAAATAACTTCCCATTCACACACCTCAAATAGTATACATTAACTCATTTAATTACATACTCCTGTTACCTCTAGTAGAGGGACATAAACCTAACACCAGGATTCCTCATCTAGCTCTGTACTGGACTCTCCTTTCCAGTTCTTCCCAATCGTTCCTCATTCTTTTGATTTCGTCATCCGACTCACAATGCAATTTGTTTCTTGATTATCCTGCTTTCCTTTCTCCTTCCGGATTCCAAGTTAGGGATTGCCATGTGATTCAGTTTGATGACTTTAGCAATATATGTCTTATCCATTTCTAGTGTCTTTTCTCAACTTCTTCTTCAGGTGGAAGTTGGCCTGTGTAGGGAGTAATTTTCTACAGATACAAATCTAAACTGTTCCCTAGATTGTAAGGAAGAGAGTCTTAGCTTAAGCAAAGTCAGAACAAGTAAGCTATTTGGCTTGATAAGCTTTATCTGTTTCTAGAACGTAAAGTAACACCGTAAGTATACAAAATACAGAATTAGTACAGTCTATTTAACGGGGCAAAAGAAAGACATAAATGACATGCCAAACAGTAACTGGAAGATGAGAAAAATGAGTTAACCAACTTAATAACGTTCATGATAAATACAAAATTATGATTGATGAATAAGCAAACCACAGTCGTGCAAAGCCAAAGAGAGTTAGTATGGTGGTGGACATTTTCTGTTGTCATTGGTGGGTTCGTTTATCGACCACACTTTACAATCCATTCACTATAATAGATTGTTGATGGTGGTATCTGACCGATGGAGATGAAGTGTCTTGCATAAACAACTTTTTATAGATGTTATTCGTTTTTGATGATGGTTAAAGTAGTTCTTCAAGTTTCAGCTCAGTAGAACAGAACTATCATGACGTTCGTATTGAAGATTCTGAATCTGTTGTTGGTTGACAGTTGTTTTAGTTTAATATGTTCTCTAATTTTGAGAATGCCGTACTTGCTCTCCTAATCCCTGTATTCGCATCTGCATCAGATCCTTCTTGTTTATTATTGACGATGACCAGGTAAGTCGAAGTTTCTACCCCGTCCAGAGCTTATCTGTCGAGTGTGAACGGGTTGTTGCTCCTTGTGTTGTATTTCAAGATATTCCTTTCTACTTTGTGTAGGTTGAGACCTACTGATGCGGAGGTTGTGGCTACACTGGTTGGCTTCAATCGCATTTGTCGGTGTGTATGATAACGAATTGATAGGTCATCTGAGAAGTCCAAATAGTCTAGTTGCATCCAAGCTATCCATTGCATTCCATGCTTGCACTCCGACGTGAAAGTCTTCATAATCTAGTCGATCACCAGAAGAAAGAGGAATAGAGAGAGTAAGCAATCTCGTCTGACTCTCTTCCTTACTTCAAATGAGTTCATCAGATATCCTCCATGCACCACTTTACAATGCAGTCCGTCGTATGAATTCCGGATGATGTTGACATTTTTTCGGGCACACAATAGTGTCGAGGAAGGTTCCATGGGGTTATCCTATCCATACTGTCCAGTGCTTTTCATAGTCAAGGAAATTGACGGATAGAGAAAAATTCCATCTAACTGATTGTTCAACAATGATCCGCAGTGTCGCAGTTTGACTTGTGCACGACCGATCCTTACGGGATGCAGTCTGTTTATCTCAAAGCTCTGAGTCCATGAAATCTTTCATTCCATTGAGTAATATACTGTTAAAAAATGTTCTTGCTATTTATATCAGTGTGATGCCTCTGTATCTACCACACTTGTTGAAATCCTTTCTTTGTATCTTGATGAACTATCTTTTCTCCAGTGTATCAGCACTTGTTTGCCTTCTCACATTATCCTTAATAGAATGTGTAGTATGCCGTCTGATGGCCGTGCTGATTTTTTTGATCGTTTAAGATGTGACCTCCGTAGAAAGGTCTATAGGTGCTGCTTCGACGTTTGGTGAATTCAATAGGGCTTGTCTATTCAAGAATTATTCAAAAGGCTCTTCCTATCTGTTTCACCGATCTTGAATCTCGGTGGTCAACTTGGCTTATTTCTTTCTTCACCAGTTACTTTCGTTCACAATATTTCACTGCTAGGTTCTTTGCTGTAGCCCTTCCAGGGTTACTGCCACTCCCAAGCTCAGATGAAAGGGGAGGGTTGAGCACAGGGTTAGTACCATCAACCCGTCGAAAAAAATTTTGTCAAACAAAATCAATCAGAAAAGATCAATTCAAAATATAAAGTACACAATAATTAACTGTTCTTACTCAGATGAAAAATAAGAAATAATTTTCATAATTTATGAGGTACATTCCTAGCGAAATACAAGTGATCATCTGACTTTAAAATTCAACCATTTTTTCTCATGTGAACTTCATATTGACCATTCATAATTTCTTAAAATTTTACCAAGGTAACAAATTTCAACGTAAGTTCTCTTCGCTCGATTTATGTTTTTGAGATGATACGTCCGAAGCAAACTTAATCGCGTATCTCAGCAAACAACTGGAGTTATTATGCATATTTATTGATAAGCCTACTGTAATCTGCAAACATTTAAATGATCAATTTTACTAACTGGCTTTTCATTCTGTGACAATGAGTGTGATATATTTGTAACACAAAAATGGTTACAATCAACATAAATTCAGTTATTATTAATACTGTAGTCATTTTCCATTTTATTTTTAGAATATCGAACTAGTAAGCTTCACACATTCTTATCTAGATATTCAAAATACAGTTTATGCATCATTAATGTTGTAGCCTTATATACATACATAAAGTGAAATTAAATTCCCGTCCACATATTGACATATGGCTTACTAAATTATCCGATCATTAGACAAATAATCTTCAATTTGGCAATCTCTGAAATAACTTTGGAAGAACATTAACAGTGAGACTATATATGTGTTCATATTAACATTATCCAAAACATAGATCGAGGCTTTCAATTAAAATATCACACATGACGTTCACAGACTAAAGTATGTACTTGACTGAATCTCCAAGATTGTGTGGAAGTTGTTCATACCCATATAGAACATTCTTACATTTCAATCCGCAGATTTTAGTGTAACTTCAGGTGATGCATATTTCTTTGATACAATTCATATGAACTTTTGGAATGCTAACTCATGACATATTATCACTTACCATGTCATACATGCAAAATCTCATGATAAATACAAGTTAAATTGTTGTCATTCATCTTATATTATCTTGAGACAATCAATTAAATAAATATTTTTCTTCTTTTGATTTGCATCTTGTGTAGAGTAGTCACACTGAAGCAAAAACTTTGCATGATGATTATAAATGGAACATTTATCATTTATCGCATTATGTAAGTTTCAGAAAAATTCGATCTTCTGTCAACTTTTCATTCTAACAGCTAACTGGATATTTTTTTATTGACCAAGTAACTGCTAAAATATAACTCTCTGAAACCCATGGGAACTTTTGACCTCTCTTGGTACAAAGTAGTTCGTTCAGCAAAACATTTATTTAACTTCATAGGTAGTAGTTCCATTTGGGATATAATTCTACTTTTTAGAAAATTATCGAAAGTCGACTTAATTACGAAATTCAGCCTTTAAAGACAAATATTTTAACCTAAACTACAGTTCGTTTAATATTAATTCATTGAAGACCATTTGATTTTGAAGGAGTTTTGTTCTCTGAGCTGGATACTTTGGCAGTGGTCATCGTCTTTCTGGACGACATAATCAGCACAAACTTTGAGTGGAAGTGAAGTGTTCGAATTTCTGTACATACGGTTCACAGCTTGTCCTGTGCACCTCGACGTTGATTGGTCCTTGTTGACCTTAAATCTGTCAGTGTTTAATTCTTTGTTTTGGTTGTATCGCCAATTGCTTTGATTTTTGGTAATTAATCTTCATGAACTTTATAACAGAATACTAAGTATCATAGTGGCGTATATCCCAATGATCTTATCTCTTTTATTCTCGACTAAGAACAGAAAAGATGTTAACTTATAGCCTGTTTATCTTACACTAGACGATCCGTTCATCACATTTGTTAAAGACATATTTTACTTTCGTAGTCATTACCGATGTTTAGCAGCACAAAATGAACAGAGATTTGTCATGAAGAAGTCGACTTTATTGTTAGTTAATCAAGAATCAACTCTTGGTGTACATAAATATGTAATCGACGTACCACAACATATTTTTGCTACAAAAATAAGCAAACCAACAGTCAACAGTAATATCATTGTAAGTTAAATCTTTAGTCAGCTCAATTACGCTGTAATAAATTACTACCCATATTAATACAACCACTAATTACTTACAGTTTCCGTCTTTTGTAGAAATGTGTGACGAATAATTACTAACGAGAGGAAACAAACTCATTATCAATTATTAGACTACTCCGATCTTTGAAATGTCTGAAACCTGGTCTTTGTAGAAGAACTTAGTATATGCTATATTTCATAATTGGTCGTTCGTATTCAGTAAAATAAGCTACTCATCGTATTTTAATAGTACTTATTAATATATCCATCTACAGTGCAGTTAGTAATCTGTCTCCCATCCTGATGATGAATATATTTTACTCACAAGCAGTTGATATGCACCATCGACATTTAATCGTCTGTTTTCTGATAATCACTCATTTTGAAGTAACCAAATAAAATATCGGGAATATTTTCTCGGGATCAGATATATGTTGTATAGTATTTTAGGTGCTGAAGTATTTCATTTAACTGGCAAGCTTGATCCGAATAGCTAGATGAATCTTTTTATAATAACAAGCTGAACACTATGTTGTAAGGAACTTTTAAATTTAAATGAAATGCTTTGGCAGCTATTCATTAAAGTGGCGATTGTAATTATATAAAAATAAAAGTCAACAAGGAAATAACAACAAAAATCAACTGCAGTGGTCAAAGTAAAGTCTATCAATATCTGGTACAAAATACATGACATCTGACTCTATTTTTATTCACTCAATATTTTTTACTTTTGTGTTACAGATTAATTCCACATAGAAGACTATTGAAATTCCAGAGGTATTTGCAAGTTGTGACGTGAGATACTGTCCTTATGAGGTCCTACATCATATATAAACCTTCATATGACGTAAACGTCATTGTTGAGTCTTAATAAATCATAACTTCAAATTGAGTATTCATACACACTTAACAAAAATAAATATAATGCATTTATACTAAACGTCGAAGTCATATGATCGTCAGCACTTTTTATTTCTCTCAGCTTAAAGCATTTAGCAGAAACCCATGCTTTCTCATATTCAAACCCAATTATCTAAATGTAAATATTTCAAAGTCAAATGATGAAAATCATTTCGAAGTTTGACTTCGATTCCATCTCATGATACGATATCAGTCAATGTTCTATGGAATGAGTCGGGTGATTGACACTAAATGAGTATCATGTTCTGATATCCCATAAAGAGGAATTCGAATGGAACTGGCAAGAGCACATTGAAAATGTAACACAGCACACTTATTCTCAAAATCAGCTTTTACCCTCTGTGTTACATAAAAGCAATTTTAGTCTTTAAAACTCTGATACTCAATCGAACTGATAACATCTCGCCATAAGAAACAGATCAAGTCTTGTTTAATTCTGATTGACAACATTTAAGTATTAAATGTTGGACATTTAAATTATAGTTTGCATGACACTTTACGTATCTGAGAGAACCAAATGTTATTCTATGAAAAATGTCAAACAATCAACACCATAGATGAAGCTAAGTGGTGTTCACAGGCGGTCACAACTAAAACAACTGTCAATCGACTCACCCCATTCAGCACCTGGTAATTTAAATGAGTTCACATTATATATTTATTACAATGGCTCATGAAGTGTTGAGTACGATTATAATTTTCAACAGACGATACTCATGAACATTCACAAAACAATGAGGTTTCCAGTTGAAGTCTCATTCAATTTATTTTGGTACGTTCATTCAAATTATTCATTCCAGACAGGAATCAAAATTATTATTATCTTTTTAGAATTGATGCTTCTTGCTTTCATGTTTCACTGTGGTGAAAGAATCATCAACGTTTAAGACACTGCTTAAAATATGAATTCAACTTGTAGAACAATATTTATCAGTATCATCTATGGACTTAGGTTTTGCAAAATACATCTATTTCTGAAACTCAAGAATCTCATTAGATACAAAAGAGCGAGAAATGGCTTGGTATTTTTTGGTAAAATCCAAGAATTTATTATTAAACAACACAACAGAAATGGTTTCTCAATTCAACCTTGACTAAAGTTTCTTGATTTATCTCAATAACCTATTACTAATGTGCTCTGTGTCTTTTAACCTTAAGTCAGACAGTAAATTACTCACCCCACAATATTGTCCAATTACAGAAACATTTTGTCTACATTTCCAAACGTAAAATGTATTAACTTATTAAGAATAAAGGTAATGTTTCCAAAAATCTGTAAGCAAATTGCCATGGCATTTACAACAGAAAAAGATCGCCGTATATAAATGAGAAGTGAAAGAGAACGTTATGAAACGAGGCGTCTGAAGTTAATCTACTACCTGACCTAACGTTTGAACTAATGAAGTTTGGATTTTTCTAATCATGATTAACTGGAGTTCCGTATCATATAAACTGTTTACGAGTCTGGTGGCATTATGGTCAAACCAACAAAGAACATAGTAACCTTTTAAAGGTCACCATTATATTATAATATAACATCTTTTCGACTTACTGTCAGAAAATATTGCAAGCAAATGAATAACATAGAAGATTGTCAGGCACATTATACCAAGTAATTTCATTTTGTTACACAAAAGATGTACTAATTTTTCTGTTCTTTAACTTATATACTCAAAGTTTTGTGAAGCGGATACGTAAAAGTACGTAGAATTATGGTGGACCAAAAACTATATTAACCAAAAATAGCAATAAAGTCATTACGTCCTAAAGTTAATGTAACAATAAACAACTTATAGGTTATGAACGCAATGAAAAGTTCAGGGACGTTTTATTAAATCAGCTGGCTGTTACGTGTTCCGTTGTCTTTGGTACCGAAATCCACAATTAGAGATAATTAATAGCCCCAATGAGGTAGATATGGGTCCAGTAAGTTCGCCAGACGTAGAATACGATGGGAAGGTTACAACAGTCTATAAATATAGATGATAGTTAATTAATAGTTCGATCATCATATCTGCAGGCATGACAGAATGAGACACGTGTGTATAAGAGGGTATCTATTTATGAGCAGTTAACAGTGTTTTACTATGTGTAATTCAAAAACGGAAGTCGGTATTCAATGTCATACACTTAAACAACAAGTACAATCGTTTGTGATAAATGCACAGATTGTGAAAATAAACAAAATAAATGGAAAAGCCATCGAAAACTATTTACAAAATGGGTTTATTAGGCCTATCTCCACGGAACTACATTCTAACTTGATAAATATGTCACACATGTGTCACTCGCCCGAAAACATTGCAATTCAGAACACAGAATAAAGCGAGTTTGGTGAGATGTTAATTATTTCTCGACTTCTTGTCTATGAATGACTGTGTTAGTATTGACTCAGACCTTTTCAATAATGATGTGTGCCTGATATTTCAGTATGCCAAAACTTTCCATTGGCTAATGGCCTGCAAGTCAGTTTACATATTCTACCTACATTTCTGTCTAATCAGCGTAGTTTTGAGAAAACGTTTATACTACTTCTTATTTTTTAGTAAACAGTTCGCATCAAACGCCAATGTACCAAGGATGAAACAGGAGTCCGAAATTCCACTTCTTACCGTTATTTATCTGCGCTTTAAACACTTGTTATTTAAGATAACTTTGAGGTAGTCCGCACAGTATGCACACTTGTCAAAAACAGACTGATCAAAGGCAGTCTTAAACATCCCTGCAAAGATTCAAACAACCAATATAAGGTTGAGCAGACAGTGTTATTCCTATATATTTATGACACACATTTATCCGTTATGTGATATTATGAAATGTTTACATAGGCTAATGCCAGTGATTGTATTTATTAATACAATTACTTACTCACAACACCATTTATTTGTCTTTCATTTTGTACATTACCTGAATATTCGTTGAGGTGGAACAGTTTATAATAATAATAATAATATATTCTGAAAATAATATTTACAGAATTCACACCAGTTTACAGGCATGATCAGATTGTTATAAAAATCAACATTTAATGTAGAGAACAAACATGAATTATAAGAAAGTTTTATGTTTGCTGGTTTAGTAATTGATAAACAGTTTAAATATGGCATATATCACGGCAAGCCAATGCAACACCAGGGAACTTGTCATTTTTTTATTAAGTGGATAGCCTGATGATTGATCAACATTGTTCTGTAAGGTTATTACCAGTGCCAGAGCGAGTTATTATTAATTATCTACAACTAGAGAAAGTAAGATTAAAGCAAAGAGCACGGAACAACAAAACAATGATAGCAAGTAAGAGGTTAAACACTTAAAGTTCCGATAATCTCGCTTGTGGAGTAAGATACACTTACAGGCGCTAGAGCATTTAATGCATTTTCAGAGGGGCAAAAAGCATTAATTGAG
Organism: Schistosoma mansoni; assembly: GCF_000237925.1. Lineage (NCBI taxonomy): Eukaryota > Metazoa > Platyhelminthes > Trematoda > Strigeidida > Schistosomatidae > Schistosoma > Schistosoma mansoni. The sequence goes on from NW_017386172.1 coordinate 60,139, forward strand.
CGAACAAACAATGGGAGAGAGTTTAACATACGGATAGTTTGGGGTAAATTATTCCAGAGTCTAGAAAACTTACAGGTAAAGTAATTCATATAGAGAGAAGATCTAGAATATGTTTGTTTCGCTAAAGACAAGGAGTTACGAATGTCGTAATGTGAGGCCTTAGCATATTGAATCGCCTGACTGGATGTGAAGGAGAGTTTGTTAAGTATTTTGAAAAAGAAGATAAGGTTAAGTTTGAGTCTCCTCATCCATAAAGGGTCAAGCCCTAGTTTACTACACCTCGAATTATATGTCAAGACACTATCAGGTCCAAGAGTACGAAATGTAAATCGTCTCTGTACTGATTCCAGTCTTAATTTATCCTTTATGCGCGTGCTACTAAGGAGAAACGCACAGTATTCGAGGAGTGGTCGAACACAGACTTTGTACATTAGAATACGAGATTCGCTGTTATGAAGGTTTTGAGTTATGAAACCTATAAGGCGATGAGACTTGGACGTTTGTTTCATTATCTGTTCAGTAAACGACAAGTCGTCGGAGTACCTAAGTCCTAGATCTACTACTGTGTGTAACCTAGATAACATTTCACCATTTATGGTAAGATTAAGGTTGAGTGATGTATCACCGAAGCATAGCCAACCACATTTAGCTGTATTGAGCTCCAGTTGCCATTTCGAGCACCACTGTGCTACATTGTCAAGCTCCGAGCTGATACAATTTTGAATATTGCTCAGCTCATGTGGAGAAAATGAGTACACCACCTTAAGATCGTCTGCAAACAAAAGGGACTTACCCACACTAAAACACTCACAAATATCATTAATGAAAACTAAAAAGAGCAAAGGACCTAAGACACTACCCTGAATTACCCCACTTCTAACAGGGACTGCGTTCGACAATGATTTGATTGATTTTAACTATTGATTGATTTTAACTATTTGATGT
>NW_017386171.1:0-10682 GCF_000237925.1 Schistosoma mansoni
CTAGCATATACAATAGTAATAATCAGTCGAACAATTGTTGGATTAAATGAATACAACTAGACTGGAATCATAGTATTATTGAATTTAGAACAAAATTAGACTTCTTTGTAATTCAGTTGGATTTATATTGATGGTGGCACCTAGAATCACCAGCAGTTGTATTAGAATAGAAATAACACTGGTAATGGTATCGTGATGAAATAAATCCAGGACTGAATAAGACTGACCTAGTCTGCATTGTACCAAAATAAATATAAACTTTCCTCTCTTTTAATTAGTCTGTTGATCGCTTAGAAATGTTCTCATGAACACTTCTTCATTCAATAAGATTTCTATGTAACAAACGATCACTTAATTCGTGTCAATCGACACATTGACATTCGTCGAAACAAGTGCACATAGTGTGAGTGGACAGAATGGAATCCGACTTACCTGGTGGACCGACTCTCGGTTGTCGCTTCCTCCTTCGCCTGTATCGAGCCACCACCTTTCCGGACTTGTCCGTCACGTTCATATATTCGTCTCCAGGTGTTGTCATTTCGCCTGTAAGAGAGAAGATTGGAAGTGCGTCAGTGTCAGTCTGTGTGATAGATTCTGTGTCAGCAAATAAGTCTTTGTAGACAACGAACTCCTTCGTTCACAACTCATACGGACACATAACACACCATCAACTATCAACACAATATAAATCGTCTCAGATCCAAACTCAATCCTAATCAACCAACAAACGACTCACTCAATCAAACTCGATCTACTTACCCTTCTAATCGATCAAGTACGTCATATCACTGTCTATTATGTACAGTCCAACTCATCCACTCATCCAGACTCGAAAACATAAACACACTCATACATGCAACACTGCAAACATCCAACCAATCATACAAACATGCAGTCACCTGCACAGACGATCAATACCATTCGCTCAGCACCATCAAACTACAAACCATATTAACATATGCACACACACACACACATACAGAAAATCTCCCAAACATCCACTCACACAATCACACAAACAAACAAACAAACAAACACCGATACAACCGTCAATGACGATCGCATAATCATGACATCGAACACACGGTCGTAGTGCGTGATGCAGAGTCGGACAGACAAACGGTCAGACATTCAGTCAGACACACACGGAAACACGTGCAAACAAACAGCACAACTCTTAACTCTTACACAACTCAATACCTACCTCCTTCTCCACTTCATCCCCATACATACACGGACACATGCGTGCACATGCACATACTGATCACTTTGAACATGTGGTTCCGTAAGCAGCTTTACCAAACATAAGTCACTCGAATGCACACCCCTTCACAACATCACATAGTCATTCACAAACACAACCTCACTGTACATCCACATCCCACTCACATCATCATAGTAAGTTCACGTCGTTAAAAACAAGCACAATTATCGACACATTGACATTCGTCGAAACAAGTGCACATAGTGTGAGTGGACAGAATGGAATCCGACTTACCTGGTGGACCGACTCTCGGTTGTCGCTTCCTCCTTCGCCTGTATCGAGCCACCACCTTTCCGGACTTGTCCGTCACGTTCATATATTCGTCTCCAGGTGTTGTCATTTCGCCTGTAAGAGAGAAGATTGGAAGTGCGTCAGTGTCAGTCTGTGTGATAGATTCTGTGTCAGCAAATAAGTCTTTGTAGACAACGAACTCCTTCGTTCACAACTCATACGGACACATAACACACCATCAACTATCAACACAATATAAATCGTCTCAGATCCAAACTCAATCCTAATCAACCAACAAACGACTCACTCAATCAAACTCGATCTACTTACCCTTCTAATCGATCAAGTACGTCATATCACTGTCTATTATGTACAGTCCAACTCATCCACTCATCCAGACTCGAAAACATAAACATACTCATACATGCAACACTGCAAACATCCAACCAATCATACAAACATGCAGTCACCTGCACAGACGATCAATACCATTCGCTCAGCACCATCAAACTACAAACCATATTAACATATGCACACACACACACACATACAGAAAATCTCCCAAACATCCACTCACACAATCACACAAACAAACAAACAAACAAACACCGATACAACCGTCAATGACGATCGCATAATCATGACATCGAACACACGGTCGTAGTGCGTGATGCAGAGTCGGACAGACAAACGGTCAGACATTCAGTCAGACACACACGGAAACACGTGCAAACAAACAGCACAACTCTTAACTCTTACACAACTCAATACCTACCTCCTTCTCCACTTCATCCCCATACATACACGGACACATGCGTGCACATGCACATACTGATCACTTTGAACATGTGGTTCCGTAAGCAGCTTTACCAAACATAAGTCACTCGAATGCACACCCCTTCACAACATCACATAGTCATTCACAAACACAACCTCACTGTACATCCACATCCCACTCACATCATCATAGTAAGTTCACGTCGTTAAAAACAAGCACAATTATCGACACATTGACATTCGTCGAAACAAGTGCACATAGTGTGAGTGGACAGAATGGAATCCGACTTACCTGGTGGACCGACTCTCGGTTGTCGCTTCCTCCTTCGCCTGTATCGAGCCACCACCTTTCCGGACTTGTCCGTCACGTTCATATATTCGTCTCCAGGTGTTGTCATTTCGCCTGTAAGAGAGAAGATTGGAAGTGCGTCAGTGTCAGTCTGTGTGATAGATTCTGTGTCAGCAAATAAGTCTTTGTAGACAACGAACTCCTTCGTTCACAACTCATACGGACACATAACACACCATCAACTATCAACACAATATAAATCGTCTCAGATCCAAACTCAATCCTAATCAACCAACAAACGACTCACTCAATCAAACTCGATCTACTTACCCTTCTAATCGATCAAGTACGTCATATCACTGTCTATTATGTACAGTCCAACTCATCCACTCATCCAGACTCGAAAACATAAACATACTCATACATGCAACACTGCAAACATCCAACCAATCATACAAACATGCAGTCACCTGCACAGACGATCAATACCATTCGCTCAGCACCATCAAACTACAAACCATATTAACATATGCACACACACACACACATACAGAAAATCTCCCAAACATCCACTCACACAATCACACAAACAAACAAACAAACAAACACCGATACAACCGTCAATGACGATCGCATAATCATGACATCGAACACACGGTCGTAGTGCGTGATGCAGAGTCGGACAGACAAACGGTCAGACATTCAGTCAGACACACACGGAAACACGTGCAAACAAACAGCACAACTCTTAACTCTTACACAACTCAATACCTACCTCCTTCTCCACTTCATCCCCATACATACACGGACACATGCGTGCACATGCACATACTGATCACTTTGAACATGTGGTTCCGTAAGCAGCTTTACCAAACATAAGTCACTCGAATGCACACCCCTTCACAACATCACATAGTCATTCACAAACACAACCTCACTGTACATCCACATCCCACTCACATCATCATAGTAAGTTCACGTCGTTAAAAACAAGCACAATTATCGACACATTGACATTCGTCGAAACAAGTGCACATAGTGTGAGTGGACAGAATGGAATCCGACTTACCTGGTGGACCGACTCTCGGTTGTCGCTTCCTCCTTCGCCTGTATCGAGCCACCACCTTTCCGGACTTGTCCGTCACGTTCATATATTCGTCTCCAGGTGTTGTCCTTTCGCCTGTTGAACAGAATTGTGAATATTCTTCTCTTTTCTTATCTTTGTTTTTTGTTGTTTCAATATGTTATCGTTTTTTGTCATTTCATATATTTATTCACCTTAATTTTTCCTTATACTTCTTGTTCTTCTCTCAAGTAATTTCGCCTTCTCTTTGATGGTTCTTGTTTTTATCACCTTCCCTTCCTACTCAACCTCACCTCTTTTCTCCATTTTTTCGAATATTTTTGTTTTCATTTTGGCCATATAGTTTTATAAACTTTTTTGACTGACATCATCTTTTGTTTTCATTTTTTATTAACAAGTTAATTAGTCTCAGATTCTATCTTTTGTAATTCTACTTAGTTTTAATTGTTTTCTTTGGAGGCCTGGTTTAATATCTTGGCTAGCTGTTCCTGTCATTTTGATATTTCAACAATTTATCTGTTTACTCTTTTTCTTTAACAAATCTTTATGTTAATTAGTTGAATAACCTATTCAGTTGCGTCTGTGAAAATTTGACGACTTTTCGTTGTATAAATTATAGAAATGTACAATAGGAGACATCGTGAGGATTGACAATATGCATTGAAAATAATGAATATTATTCAGGTGTTGACTTCTGAAATGCTAATCTCTAACTGGAGATTACTTAATATTTATCGTCAATGTCGATCAAGTAATAAGAATATGAAACTTTTTGAAATACTTTGTGCGAAGAATTCTCAATTGTGAGGGGTTCTTTGTGGAGATTTTTAGTAATTTTATATATAGTTGAAATCATGAGTCAATTGTTAGGTCCTATGTTTGAATCTTGCGAGGCGGGATCGTGGATGCGCACTGCTGAGGAGTCCCACAATAGGACGAAACGGCCGTCCAGTGCTTCCAGGTTTTCCATGGTGATCTCGCTTCAATTAACTCATGATTTCAACTATATATAGAAATTCTTAATTGTATCAAAAATATAATACTGAATATAGCTAATAATATCTAAGTATTTATATAGATTTTTAAACGTACGATCTATTATTCGTCGTTTTCTAAATCTCCATCTTCGTCTTTGTAAATGTTTCTTAATTCTTTTCACTGATGTTGACTTTCGAATACGTTTTCGTTTACGTATTCCTTTAAATGAAAAACAAATAAAAAATAAAATAAATAAAAGTAAACAAAATAACAAATAAACAAATCAAATAACAATAAATTTCTACATAGTTACTTGGTTAACTTACTTACTTACTTACGCCTGTTACCCCTCGTGGAGGAGTATAGGCTGCACACCAGTATTCTCCGTTCAACCCTGTCCCGTGCAATCCTTTCCAGTTCCTTCCTGTTGTTATTCATCCTTTTCATATCTGTTTCTATTTCCCTGTGTAATGTGTGCTTTGGCCTTCCTCTTTTACGCTTCCTCTCCCATAAAACGAAGTTGCTGATAGTATCCAGCCAGTGAATGTTGATTATTTTGCGTAAACAACTGTTTATAAATACTTGTACCTTCTTGACGATGAATGTGGTAGTTCTCCACGTTTCAGCTCCGTACAGTAGAACTGTCTTGACGTTCGTATTGAAGATTCTCACTTTGAAATCGGTTGACAGTTGTTTTGAGTTCTATATGTTCTTCGATTGTAGAAATGCTGGCCTTGCTTTGCGAATACTAGCCTTTACATCTGCATCAGATCCTCATTGTTCATCAATGATGCTTCCGAGATTTGTGAATGTTTCAACATCTTCCAGAGTTTCGCCATCAAGTGTGATTGGGTTGGTGTTCACCGTGTTGTATTTTAGGATTTCGCTTTTTCCATTGTAAATGTTGAGGCCTATTGATGCAGAGGCTGCTGCTACATTTGTTGTCTTCGTTTGTATTCGTTCGTGTGTATGAGATAGGAGGGCTAGGTCATCTGCGAAGTTCGACTCTTGGTTAAACAGTCATTAAAAATTATTGAAAATTGGAAAACTATATTATAATATTATCATCAAGTGATCATCTATGATTCAAATAATTCAATAATAGAACTCTTTATTAAATCAATAGCTGATACAACATAATAAACTTAGAAAGAATCATCAATCTTTTGTACGAATCTAGGATCATTTTACTGACGAGTGTATCATAGCAACTATTCTACAATCAATTCCCATTATGGTTAATTTTGGTCAAGCCCTTTTATGAACTTACTTAACAGACATTATCGTTCGGACAGTAACAATTTGCATATATCTTTGTACTGTTATGACCACTAGAGCACATGACAGACTCTAGCCAAAATGTTGATTGCTTAAATACCATCCTCCTCCACATGTATATTTATGCACTCAAATCCTATTATTAACTTTTGCTTTGTCTTGCTGCGCCCTTATACAATTTGACTATAAATTTGCTTATATAATTCCTTGAGTTTGCTTACTGATACTTAATCATGTGCTTGTAGCTTTGTGACCTATATCATTTGATAATAAATTGTAGTTGCAGCTTCTCTTTGCCTTCTGACTTTATGCACCGTTAACAGGTGAACAATTAGCAAAGCATTGTACTACAGTCTATTGACACAACATTTATGTCTAGGGTTTACTACTGATTGTATATTGCCTCTTTAAAAATGGAAACAATATAATAACTTACTAATACGAATACGTTTCTTTTCATTATCTGTTAAATTCCGTAAATGGCCTCTGATTTTGTTCACAATAATTCTCTGCTTAGATTTTGTAGATTTTATTTCATTTTCCGCATCTCTCTTTTTCGCCTTAACCCGTTCTAAAAGTTATAATAAAGGAAAGTTTGAACTAAAGAGAAACTTTTAAACAATATTATATATTACTGAAAAAGATGTCGCACTCTATCATACATTAAGTGAATGAAGTTTAATGAGGCACTGAAATCCAACTAAGTCTAAGCTTGACCACCTCACGCACGAACTCTTAATCTCTAAACCACTAAGCTGTCATCCAATAGTGTTAATGTCCAACTTCAATCAGTCTATGATCTTTCACAACACTTTATTCATTCTCTGAGGCAGATAACTGTCTCCACCTGACACGGATTGAACTCGACTGACATAAATATTGGCTGTACACTACTAAAAATCTATAAAAAGAGAATAAAAGACTAAATAGTTGTAAACACTTACTTATTAATACACGTCTTATATCTTCTTTTTTTCTCCGGAGTAAACTTTTCCAATCATTTAATGTATCAATATCTTCAGCGTTCACAATCTTTTTTCGTTTTACTCTTACTACAGTTCTTTTATTCTCTTTTAAGTTTAAAAGAAAAGAAGAATGATGAATTGGACTACATTAAATAATTAACAACAAGGACATCATTTCGAATGGTTATCATTGTTAACCTTTAAAACGTAGTTATCATTGAATCGATTAACCTCTTAGTTTGAAAAGAAAAAAATTCATTTGGCTTTAATGGTATTCATTCTGTTCTATCTTTCAAAAAAGTATCCTTAATTCAATAATAATGACTCTGTACAAATTAAGATTTATTGTTAGTACGCGGGGTTTGTGAAAGTTATCAGGTTTTCGTAATTCAAAACACAGATTGATTACAGTTAGACAACAATTAGAAATGAAGAAGCACTAGATAATGATAAATCTAATTCATGATACAAACTATATAATCCAATAATCTTCACAAACTCTCTCTACTGATAATGATCATAAGAACTCTAGTAATTAACTTCGAGATGTAATGCAAGGTGTTCTATTGAGATGTCAGAACTGTTATATCCTAAGGAAGAATAAAGAAATGGTAACAATTAGGAATTACTTATGGACTAATATTATACGTATATTCTTATTGTATGCCTATTAAACGACTTTATTATATGTATATACACATATTCCCTTCATTATAAGTTTCTATTTGACACATTGACTATTGTCACATGATTTACCAGTCTAGAGATATTCTCAATTATTAGTAAGTTTCTCACAATCACAGATACTTTTAGCTTGATCTTGTACAAATGTTCTTTCTCATTCATGGTATGATGTGGTCTGATTTTGTTTGTACATATACCAAATATGTTAGAAATATATGATTCTTATAGTGGAGACTGAAATTGACGTTCTGAACTTAACAGTTAGGGCTAGGAAGAGAAGGGGCCAATAAGGACACGAAGTTCCTCATACTGATCAATACGTCGTTGAGGGGTAAACTGAGCAGCTGATTGGTTTGTGTTACTTTTTGTCTGTGAAGTATGGCTATTGAAAACAGATGACATCAGTAGGCTTTAGGTGTCTTATCATATTTGTCTTCTAAAAGTTACTTGTGTATCGCGAAATGACTGAGTAATCACTGTTGATGTTACAAGTAGAGAACTAGACAAGGATGGTAGTTAGATTAATGAGATTGTTAATCGTCATTGACTGAGCTGTTTGCGATAAAGGTCATCATGCCTAAGTATAGATAACCTCAACAGGTAATGTATGCTACTATTAGAGTAGGTTGGAATTAAGCTAAAGACAGCCAATCCAGGATTTCACATTAGTCCATGAAGTCATTGACTGTAAATTTGAGGCATGTTGCTAGATATAAACCACCTGTTCATGGATAGAACGACCAGTTATTAGAGATTTTGAGTGACAAAGCTCGGAATTTGTTAAAATGACTCAGATGCATTTATTCTTTATGTTACTTTGTCTTGAGTCCCATTATCCCTTCGTAAATATCTTTTCATCCTGTCTTTTGGAAAGATACTCTGAATGTTTAATATTTCTCATCTCAGATTGTTACTACATTATTTTTATTCTTTTAATATTCATTTCGTTGATTTCATCTAGTTGTATTAATATGATATGCCAACTTGGTTTAACGCATATCCTTGCTAGGCTCTATGTTGATGATGAAGGACTATTTGATTATGTTATATTCATTAGACTTGTGAAGTAACCATAATGAAAAAATAACTTACTAGCTTCTGCTGAAGATGCGTTATCTGAATGTATCTTTTCCAAAACACGCTTAATACGTCGTGTGATAATTTTCATATTCATTTTATCGTTGTCTGCACTTTCTCCTTTTAAGTTATTCAGGAAAAAAAAGTGTATCAAATCAATAAATTTGCGAAGAATTATATAAAATTTACAGATGATAAAAATATGCACTACAATATATAAAAAACAAAGCAACCAAGGATAATTAGTGATTCTAAGCAAAGGTGAATGGTGGCTAGAAATGAAATCCAGAATGCGCGTTTCATCCTATTTGGAACTCGTCAGCTGGATGTACCTGCATCTCAGAGTTGATGTTCACCCCGGGACTCTGGGATGCAGGTACATCGAGCTAACGAGTTCCAAATAGGATGAAATGCGCGTCCCAGATTCCACTGTTAGTCACCATCCATTTTTCCTTAGAATGCTTGTGATATAAGACAATATCCAGGCGATACGCACAGTATGCACATATCCCAATAAGAGACTGGTCAATTGCAGTCCTAAACATCAATGGGAAGATTCAAGGAAACAATACCAAGTGAATTTACAATCGATGATTTTTTAAATATTGAATGTTACTTTTATTTATGAATGAATACTAGTTAAAGAACCATAAAAACTATAACGCAACATTTCTTAAAAGTTAAATACTCTTCAGCAGTAGTGATTATCTGAAATTATTAAAGTTATGTAACCTAAAATGTTAAGGTCGTCCTAACAGGACGAAACGCGCGTCCTGGATTCCACTGCTAGCCACTACCCATCTTTGCTTATTATTCCGTTTTTATTATTTGGATTAAACGATAAACAATTGTCATATTTTATTGTAGAACTATATAACAGTTATTTGTATTTCAATGTTCCGTGTTCAGATCACTAAAAATTGTTTAGTATGCATATGTTACTGAATTGTGGAGCTCACACACTAAAAACTTCCCATTAGAAAGTAATCCACGACTAGCCTCAAGTAGTTGTCCTTTGGGATCTGTTGTCGCACTCCCAGGTTGCTAAGGCCACCACTAATTCAGCTTCTTTTTCAAGAAAAAATATTATTCCACAATGTGGACAGCTGATAAGTGACAACCTCCTTCCTACCTCTATCAGTACCCGAGATCATCTTGTCGATGATCGAATCTCTCCCTCACTTATTAATAATTCTTCCATGCCATCTCAGTGGTCTAGAGGTTAAGTGTTTGGGCGCGAGACTGTAGATCCTTGGTTTGATTCACTATGATAGTGTCATGAGTTCAAACTCCTGGTGAATCCCATACTACAACGGAACAGCTGTTCAATGTTTCAAGACTTAAAAATATGGTTTAGCTAAGGTCAGTTCGTGATTTAAATTATGAAGATTCTAAAATCTCTCCAAATCTCCTTGGTCAAGCAAATATTTGACATAGTATTATACTGTCACACATACCATATCTTATTTTTTTCCTTTTTACAATTCGTCTTGCAAGTCCCTTCTTTTTTATATCAGAATAGAGGTCTAAAACTGCTTTAGGATTTACTTGCACAGGTAAATCGAATAGTGAACCTGTAATACAAACAAGAGACGAAATAAATCATGCATATAGTAAAACAATAACGATAAAATAGTATACGTATATTCTTATTGTATGACTATTAAATGACTTTATTATATGTATTTACATATATTCCCTTCATTATAAGTTTTTATTTGACACATTGACTATTATCAGAAGGGGTTTTTGTGAGATTTAGTATTTTCATAGTTGAAAGCATGAGTCAATTGAAGCTAGAACACCAAGGAAAACCTGGAAGCACTGCTTGACGGCCGTTTCGTCCTATTGTGGAACTCCTTAGCAGCGCGCATCCACGACCTCGCCTCGTAAAATTCCAACCCAGAACCTACCAGTCTCCTGCCAGAGCACTTAACCGATAGACCACTGAGCCGACATCTCATGGTGTTTATGTCTAACTCCAACCAATCCACGAAGTTGAGCAACCGTTCACCAATTTTCTTCAGTGAGTTCCTATCTCACAACAGCAGTGAC
>NW_017386171.1:10882-18235 GCF_000237925.1 Schistosoma mansoni
TAAAACAATCTCTGGTAAATTGGTTACAATAATAATAATTGTTTCTGTTATTCCAATCGTGTTCTTATCGAGACTGGCCGGTCACTACAGGAGCCCCCCGCTAGAAAGGGTTTACACTTTCGATACGTGGCGGTTTCGTTCGTGGGACTGATCGCGAAACGTGCAATTGTAGGACGAAGGCGTTGGCAGAACAGGAAGTGATCGTTGATCCTCGAGTTGCCACCAAAAGTCTTTGACGTAGAACGGTACCAGAAGGAACGTACTGTATTGATTGCTTGGATTAGCATGCTACACCAGAGTGGTTTGTATCCAGAATCTGAAGGATCCAGGTTTTACTATAGTTGACGCTCATTATCTAGCTAGACTTTAAGGCGAGACTATAATTTATGGACGAGCCAATCAGAAGTGTTTGGCGGATTTCAAGGTCACTGCGCTAATTTCAATACCTGATGCTTATGTACAATCGGTTAATAGAGGGTTTTAGAGAAAACGTGACATTTAAGCGGCTACAATAAATGAGACTATTAAGAAGTTCCTTTATTTGTAATTTCAGTAATCAAATGACTTGTACACCTTGTGCTGACTACCGTGATGTTGTCCTTCGATGTAACATGTGTTAGAGGAAGAGGTTTGCTAGAATAGGAACCTTTTTCGCTCGATCCAGATTGTGACTAAGGCATACTTTGATAATTGCCACGAACTGTATAATAAAAGCACCAGTAATATTGGCTGCAATAATCGCAGATGGACGACCATTTCGTCCTAGTATGGGACGGCCATCCAGTGCTTCCGAATTTTCAATGGTAGTCTAGCTTAGATCGACTCATGAATTCAGCTATTTGTTATTTAATAATACTGTCAAAAATGATGATAAATCATATTGTTTATTTTATACATTCATTACTTTTTCGATGAATTTATTAATGAAAGAACAACCACTTACCAGGATTCGAATCAGACTGATTAATTCCTCTTGCTGAACGACAATAATGAAGTGAAACTGATTCCACAGGATTAGAAAATGATGAGACATTTGTCGATTCATTGGATAAACCAATGTTGTTAACTTGTAAATAGAGAAGCAAAACATGAATAAAAAACGATAAAACTCGGGGTATTCTGATAAATTACTCCTTTAAGGAAAAAACTGATTTTTTTCCATAGATTTTAAATCATAAACCGATCTTAAATAAACCATCAGTAAGACGCTGGGAACACCAGACAGTTGTTTCATCCTAGTATAGAACTCCTGAACAGTGGGCATTCTAAAGCCGGACAAAGGAAATCGGGTCTAGGACCCTCAGTCTCAAATGAGAATGCCTAAACTCTAGGCCACTGAGATGAAATCCAATTTTGTTAATTTCTAACTTCAACTTACAATACTCAGTGACCACTTTCCATTGCCTGAGATAGATAACTGTCCCATACCCGACATGATTGAACTCCGTTAACAACAATTATTGATCAAGTTTCATATCGAATAGTAACTAATCATTATTAATAATGTCAATACAAGATCAGGGTAAATGGTTAACATCATATTATATTGTACTTAATAACTATGTAGAAATATAGTATATTCTAATTTATATAAAAGTATGTATTTGGTAATGATATCAATCTAATATCCTATCAGTTATAACAAATAACAGATAACTATGTAACTTATGTTTTGTTCTTGTTTTACAAATGTGAGTCTTCACAATTAAATTTGTAAGCTTTCATGATAAAATATGATAATGGTTCATTTTATTTTAATGATAATAGGGGGAACATGGTGAAGCCTAGTAGGCCCTTCTAGAGAAGTGTGCTACATCGAAGCACGGCACAACTACCGGGGCGGGATAGCTGTTTTTGCACCGCTTACGCAGAACCAATACTTAACACTCACATTCGGTTCTTTTATATTTGAGAGGCAAAATCCAACTCACACGTCCTCGTCGTGTCTCCTGGATCATGGCAATTATCCCATGTACTAACGTGAGTGGTAATGTAGGTGGTGGAGATCGGCCTAATCAACAACTCTACCTATACCCACAAACGATTAATAATGCTACAAAGAGTCATTGCAAAGAAATGATAGATAATAATATTGAAGCCTGATGAGCAAGCATATGTTGTTCTTATATAAACTTCTCATTACATCGTATTACATCACAAATTCTGAAAGGCGAAAACATTTCAAACAGTTTTTTTCTCTAAAGTAAAAGAAAGCTTACAGTCTTATCTATTAGGGTATCATAGCAAGATTATGTTAGGTTGGATTTGAATAATTGTTTTTCCGAAGTTTTTCTTTGTAACCATGTTACAAATTATTTCAAATTAAATATTCTTTTTGAACGCTGGTTATTGTGTAAGACATAATAGTAGAATCAACAGGTAAGTATATTCAGCCTATCTGTTATCAAACAGAATGAGAATAAAGATTTCATAGGCAATGACTGGCAATATTGTATCATCTTAGTATCTAGTTTCATTGTGATCACACGAATAAATACACAAAACCTTAATCAAAAACCTTTAAATGAAGTAAAATTTTATTTGACATATATTCATATCGAACCAGATCTCATAAATTGATAGATAGACTCATAGTTCCAATGTTAATTGTTCATGAGGTCTGTCAATATCATCGATACTTTACCTTAAAAACATCATGACAAAACAAGACTAATATAAGCAATTCTAAGGATGATGAGGGAAAATCAAATATCATGAGTTATTAGGTGATTTCGGTAAAAGTATAATATACTGACGACCTAGAGCGAGTTATCAGCTAATCAGGAAACTCTGTCTAGTTATAAAATAAAAGTAATGAAATAACAATGGAATAATAACTTTGATCTTGACAACTAACCCTCATACATTAAATTATCCCTTCTAGTAAAAAGAAATGGGGGAGTTTACATATATACACACATACTAGGTGTTGGGCTAATATTATAAGTTAGAGTTATTACACCAAAGAGTTTTCGTCACTAACTGATATCAATCATAATGCAAAGAGGTTGTAATTAGGTATTAAGAATTAAACTGTAGCTCTCAATCGGGCCTACAAATTGGGATCATTGTTATCAACCGCAACTGACATCAGCTATAAGGCAATGATTTACCACCTTCTTGTTTACAAACTTGATATTTCAAGTAAGAGAAGGAAAGGGAGAACATTATCTAAATTTACTAAACACTCTTGATTATACAATGAATGATATCAAGCACTTAGATACATAATCTGCCTTAGAAGCTAGTATGTCATGTAATTTAGCTTAAGAACCATCTAAAATTCACTTTGTCGTTTGGTAGATATTTTCATTTATTTCCAATACTTTAAGAACCAAATACTGCCAATTTCCACTTGTTTAATAATGATATACATGAAATCTATCACTCTATTTTAAACTTTGCATACAATCATTACGGTGTTATCTTAAATTCAACTGGTTAACTCAAGACCGTCTGTATACTATACTTTTACTGTAATTTCATCTTTACTGCTCAAATATTTATAAACAGTTGTCTATGCAAAATACTCAACATCCATTGGACGGATACTATCAGCAACAGCATTTTATGGGAGAGGATAAACCAGCTTCCAGCTGAAGAGGAAATTAAGAAAATACTTTGAAAGTGAATAGGACATACATTAAGGAAATCACCAATGTGCATTACAAGGCAAGCCTTAACTTGGAATCCGGAAGGGAAGCAGAAAAGAGGAAGGTCAAAGAACACACTATGCCGGGAAATAGAAGCAGATATGAAAAGGATGTATGTTAAATGGAAAGAACTGGAAATAATTGCCCAGGACAGAGTTAGATGGAAAATGCTGGTGTGCAGCCTACGCTCCTCCACGAGGGGTAACAGGCGTAAGTAAGTAAATAAGTAAATATTGTTTACATGATTGTTAGTACACTTCAAAAAAATTGTCAGTGAAGTTGAGATTGATTATTTAAAAATGGTAGATAGTTAAAAAGTTCTTCAAACAATCTATATATTCAATCATTCATAAAGATCATAATGACTTGAAACCTAAACCCTTTCAAATTGTATGCTTCTAAACTAATTTAGTGACTTCTTCTGTATCATTATGTTTAACTTGTTAAACAAATACTATAACATCTAACTGTTAACACAGATCAATGACATCAGACTAGAACATTTGGAATTCACCTCGAGATAGGTTACTAGTAAAGTAATAACTATTGTTAGACAGTGTCAGTTTTCGAGCTGATTAACAAAAAGTTAATGGATTTATGTTGATTGAATAACTATTTATTTTTTTAAAAATCACAACTAAACAAAACCTTTTGATTATAATCATATACTCACTAGTGACTGGAGCGTCCAGTGCTTCCAGGTTTTCCTTGGTGGTCTAGCTTCAACTGACTCATGCTTTCAACTATGAAAACACTAAATCTCCACAAAACCGCTTCTGATAATAATAACAATAATCATATGCTCACTAGTGACTGACTTCGAGAGGTAAATCCAGTTCTAGTGAGAAGCAGTGACCAATGGAGTTCAACCACTTCTGTTGTGAGATAACAACTCACTGAAGACAATTAGTGAACAGTTACTCAATTTCTTGGATTGGTTGAAGTTAGACATTAACACCAAGGGATGCCAGCTCATTGGTCTATCCGTCAAATGCTCTGGCGGGAGACTGGTAGGTCCTGGGTTCAAATCTCGCGAGGCGAGCTCATGCTCATGGATGAGCACTGCTAAGGAGTACCACAATATGAAAAAACGGCCGTCCAATGCTTCCAGGTTTTTCTTGGTGGTCTAACTTCAACTGACTCATGCTTTCAACTATGAAAACCATATTGTTTACCTAACTACAATATTCTTAATCATACTAATTTTTAATTAGATTATAATCTGTAAATAACTTACACAGTGTTGAAATTCAATCAATCATTAATAATTATAAATAAGATATATGAAAATTAAAATATCTAAATTACATACCTTTAGTAACAACATTAATTTGACATTCATATGGGATAATTTGTAGACATAATGTTACCAAGAGTAACTAAAATAACAAAATAATAATAATAGTAATAATAATAATAAAACATCCATCATAAGTATCACAAATTATAATTAGTCAATCGATGTTTACTAGAACAAATATTGATGCCGAATAATAGGAATTCATTATATTCCATGGTTTCTCATCAGCTGCTTACAACCAAATATGTATTAGCATTGAGGTAATAAACAGGGTGGAACATAATTGAATGTAAAGGATTGAAACTAATTGCATGAAAGATGTTTACTAATTCCCCTTTGTTTGTTTGGTTTTTTGTTTATTCTTAATAATAATAATAATAGTAACAATAATAATAATAATAATAGTAATAATAGTAATATAACTTATACCTTAATACATATATCTACCATAACAACTAAATGGTAACTTGTCGATGGATAAAATTCAACTTTATATACTCCATTAATATTCCCAATTCAGTTTATTATTTTTTTATACTTTCAATAATCAATAAATTTTTTTATATTAATATTTAATTAAAACAAAATTAATAAAAAAAGGTAATAACAATGAAGTTAATGAGAAAATATATATATTTCAACAAATTATATAATATATAAATAACTGATTATAATAATATGACCTAATATAATACTAATAGTAATAATAATAGTAATAGTAATAATAATAATAGTAATGGTAATAGTAATAGTAATGGTAATAATAATGGATCCAATTCACACATGATCGAAAAAATCATTGATTATTCAATGATTTAACTCGAGAGAAAAAACTAAGTAGTCACAGTTCGAATAATTAACGTGTGAACCATGGGATTACAAAATAATATGGTAAATTATATCAGTTCCTTCTAGGTCAAGATAATAATGAACGAGAATAAAGGTGAGGAGAATGAATTCATTGTTTAATACAAGATTATTAGAATATCTTGATAAAATATAAGAATGATAGATTGTATAGAGTTGAGATCATGAGTCAATTGAAGTCAGATCACCATGGAAAACCTGGAATCACTGGACGACTGTTTCGTCCTATTGTGGAACTCCTCACAAGTGCGCATCCACGATCCCGCCTCGCGAGCGAGATTCGAACCCAGGACCTACTAGTCTCGCGCCAGAGCACTTAACTTAATCTCCACAAAACACCTTCTGATAATTATACATTGATTAATTCGTTTACGAATTTCTATCATTTTTCTAATCCACATTCTGTATGATTCTTTCAAATTCAAAATTCATTTTCATTTCCATTTTCTATTGCCAGTAATTCAACATTTGATTGGTGTTTACATACTACTTATAAGTAGCATATAACAAATAGACATGAATTAGGATTTATCGAAAAGAAAAATTTCTTTAATCACTTGTATCATGTTATATAATTTATGCTCTCATAGGACTACTTACTTTTTTACTTACTTACTTTACGTCTGTTACTCCCAATGGAGCATAGGCCGCCGACCAGCATTGTCCAGTCCACTCTGTCTTGGGCCTTCATTTCTAGTTCTATCCAGCTTTTGTTCGTTCTTCTCATGTCTGTCTCTATTTCTTGGCGTAATGTCTTCTTTGGTCTTCCTCTTCTCCTTTGGCCTTGAGGATTCCATGTGAGGGCTTGTCTTGTGACGCAATTGGGTGATTTCCTCAATGTGTGTCCTATCCACTTCCAGTGCTTCTTCCCGATTTCTTCCTCCACTGAATGGAATCTGGTTTGTTCTCTCCCACAGTAACTTGTTGCTGATAGTGTCTGGCCAACGGATCCGAAGTATCTTGTGTAGACAACTGTTAATAAACACCTGTATCTTCTGGATGATGGCTTTTGTAGTTCTCCAGGTTTCTGCCCTATACAATACCGAGCAATATTTTATTAATTTGTTATTCAAGCTATCTAAAGCACTCCATTAATTTTAATGGATTTGCTTTATAAAACATAGTTGGTATTTAATACATATATCTAAATTTGAAGGGTATTTTGATTTCAATAAATAATTTAGTAACTCTTAGGCAGTAATTAAATAGAATTTCATCTATAAATGCCAAAGAAATGTTTTTCATCGACGAAAAATTTCCATCATATTAAAACACAATTATATGAAGAACGAAGAAATTCTTTTCAATAATTTCTCATCAGGTTCTACAATTATAAATCCAAATTAATAATCCATAATAAGAAATTGACCAAGTTTAAGGCAGAGTACATCATTTAAGAAACTGTAACATGTGAATCAAGGAGTGTTGTTTGTCATATAAAATAAATTATCAGAAGGGGTTTTGTGGAGATTTAGTATTATTCCATAGTTGAAAGCGTGATTCAATTTGAAGCTAAGACCACTATGGGATGCC
>NW_017386171.1:18435-34970 GCF_000237925.1 Schistosoma mansoni
ATTGACTCACGCTTTCAACTATGATAAATATAAAATAAAATCGAATCGTTAATGTTCGGGGTTGACTAATATGTAGTGTTAACTTGAATCAGTTTATAAGTGAAATAAAATCGTAAGATAAATGATCAGAATAAATATAGTTGACATACGGTGAGATAGAACAATGGGATGACAAATCAGAAACTACTTAATATGTATAATAATATGAATTAGGTCAGATATAGTAAATAGGGGTGGATGCTGAATAAATTTCTCTAAAAGGTTAGCAAGTGTGGTAATAATAATAATAATGACAATGGTAAGATGTGTAGATAAAATAAGTTTAGGATATAAAAATGAACATTAATCAAATTAATGTGACCATATTACAAAATTGATTATTAACAAGTTGACCCTGAAGTTGGCAGGGTAAAAGGAGGGGCTGGACATATTTCTTTTGGATGCAAAGCTCAGGCTTTTTGATCCGAATAGCAATTGCCTCAGTCGTCTGCAGGATTCTCAGTCTGACAGAATTAGGTAGACTGCTGCTAACACGATATATTATTGTGAAAGATTGGTCGATGTTGGCTCTATGTCCCGTCTGAACTAAATGAGCTAAAATAGAGCTGTTAACCGTTTTGACTACACTTTTGCTTAACCACACTGGGAGGTGCTTACGAGCCCGAGTCCACCACAGAGCACCACTTACCTTAATGTTACAGGCACACTTTGCTGATGAGTGTCAAATAGCACGAAACCTAGGTCAATGTTTCCAGACGACTATCTCCAACCACCAGGTAGTATTTCAAAACAGTTCATTCGGTATTGACTCAGCTAGACTAATGATTACATTGCAACTTGGTCGATAGAATTCGATCTACACCAAGAAGAACCTGATATATAAGACATTGATCACTATCCAGTGACCAATCAACGGTAAATTCTATGAGCAATATCATGTTATTGTTAAGTTTTTATTTTCATTCTGACCAACATAATTGGCTCATACTTAATGTATTTTCTTACTTTAATTAATATGCTATGTTGGTTCAGTAAATGTGATTCATTTGATTTTCCACTTTCTAGATGAACTGTTACACAATATTTTCTAAACCGGTATTCATTTGTGCATTGAATTCGATCATGACATAGGAGTTTTTTTTCTAAGACAATCTATATTTTTAAGTTAATTTTACTTTCAGTTATAAACAAGTTGGTTAAGAGAAAGTTTGTCTTTGTTAGTACTAATTTCGATAGAAACTAAGTACGCGGTTGAATCAATTAGAATCTATAAAAGTACTCTTAAATTATTGATTGAAACTTAAATATAAATGATATTTATCTTCTATTACGTAATCTGTACGATTGAATTATTGTCTTATAGTTTCATTTCCCTAACTCTTGAATGAATTTATTGAAAATAATATTTTAGGCGATGATAACGTTGTTATAAAACTATATATTTCTTATATCGTGTGCGTGCGTACGTGTGCCCTGTTTGATATATGAAGTGATGATCCCCGCCTGTTAGAGAGAGGGGTGAATCATCGATCGGAGTTTTGATACACAAAAGCCGTATGAGCAGCCTTGAGTACTTATCAGTCCTGCCATCTGCTTAGCTCAGGCAGTTAAGTCTAGAACACCAATAACAGCTTCTGCAATATAAATCATTATTCTCAAACATACTGGGTTTATATACCAAACAAACTGATCACATCGTACTATAAAATAGGAAATAAGATTTGTACAAGATTTAGCCAAAGGTGGCTATGAATAGGGGGAACAGTAATAAATAGACTAGGAATAACTCAAGAATGGTTAATCGTATAATAATAGTCTATGGGTCAAAATAAAGCTCATAATAAAAGGGACACGAATATGAATATTTTACTTATTTAGCAAATATACAATAGGAAATATACATATCATATTGGTCCATAAATAGTCCTCAAAGTTACCATTCATAATTCTCCACAAGATACAACAATATTGGATATATGAGAAGTGTTTAGAAACAAACCATTGAAATTATTAAATTTTCACCCTAATCATTGATAATCCAATAATGATACTTTTACAAAACTGGAAAATTGACAATAACTCTTGGAAATCAATAAACTTCCCTAGAACCACTAAACTTTGGTAGGAATTTTTTTTTACATCTGTTGCGAAATATTTCTGATTTACACATACTCTCTGTTGATTAGATGGAAAAATTTGGTTTCATAATCAGACGGTTATTTTTAAAATGATTCAAGTTGGTGCTTATGTTATACGTTTACTCAGATTTTCAAGTTTTATCATTTAACTGAAGGAAAGGAGTATTCCTTTGAATGTAGGTTACTAGATGATTATGTGAACAGAGAAACAAGAAGTTTTGACAAACTACGGAAGCTATTTTTCGGGGGGACATTACTTCATTTAATTCAAAGCTTGTATAATAGTAACATGAAGTTTTGCCCCTAGCCAATTCGTTTGATGTATGATTCACTGCCATAGCCTTTTCTGTTCCTAAGCTATTGTAATTTAGACGTAATCTTTTGTACTCTATTTTCTACTCTAATCCCCCAGTTTTGGACATAATTGTATTTTCCTGATTATTGTACGTTGTGGTTGGGTTAGTCATCGATTTATTCATGTATCTTTTTACACTAATCTGAAATCGGGTACCAGATCGGATTTTGGAATAAAACGAGTAGAGTTCTAGTTGTCTTGTCTTCTCTCTCGCGTGCTTGTCAGCCAATCAGAGATAGAACAGTTTTCGTCTCTCTATCCCCACATCGAAATCACGCATACTAGCCTCAAGTTTAAGCCAGTCATCCTATCGCGTCAAGGTCTTAATCTACATTAGACAAGTTATACTCGGCACTAAAGTGGGTAGACAGTTCAAGGACGTAACAGATGAGAGTTTCATAACCTATTTACTTCGTAGCTATTTTTATCTGAGACTGAAAATAACTGGAAGAATATAGAAAGTCAGAAAAAACGATTACTTTTTTGAATAGATAAATTGAGTTTAGCAGTGGAATTTAGAAGAGACATCTCATCCTGTCTGGGACTCGTCAGTCAGATGTGTATAAGCGAGACTATAATTTATAAACGAACTAATCAGATTTAGGATAACAGGTCTTGAGTTTTCGCGCGAAATTCATTTATCCGTTTGGCTGAATAGAGTTTTGACATTTTAGCTAATGTCAGTTCGTGATAAAAACCCTAAATTGAATTCCAAACCCTAACCATCAACTGTAAATCATAATCCTTATCCTTCACACAGGTGTATAACCTTCATTTAGCCCTAGTAAGTAGGTGGACATTCTCAAGGTCACTTTGTCGTCACTCAATTGTCGTCCATAAATAATAGTCCCACCGAATTCAGTTTCATAAATCACGAACTGATTTACAATAAACTTCGATCATTGACTTTCGAATTATCTTCTTTAAATCAATCATTAAACTGTGATTAGTATTCACTGACATGTAATCGGTTCACAAATTGTGATCCGTTTTATCGATATATAACATTATTAATTTCGATTTATGATCTAAAATAAACCTAATTTTCCCTCCAAATCGTATCTTGATTTGAAGAGTGATCGAGTAAAGTGAAGTGTGCAATAATACTAGACCATGGAAGATCTAATGAACAAGAATACTGTAGCTTTACGTTTCAAACACCACTGTATTATCCACTGGAAAGCTATTAACTATTGCGTTTTAGTTTGACAGCTCACAGCAGAACTCAAAACTATGAAAGAGTTTGAACTTGTGACGACCAGATTTCGTGGCAAACACGATACCAAATATTCATTGAGTTCAAATACATTAATCTACACTTTCCATTTTCATCGATTTGTCATATTTCATGATTATCATCTTATGTAATCGATTTTAATTATGTATTTGGTATAAGTTTGTGTTGAAAATTACTTCGAGATTTATTGATTTTTTTACTTCCGAATAAAGGAGATACAAATAAAATATATTTTGTAAGCAAAGACTCAAGACTCAGTAGCTGAGTGGATAACACGATGGCGTTTGAAGCGAAAGGTACTGGGTTCGAGTCCCAGAGTGAACATCAAATCTGAGATGCAGGTACATCCAGCTGCCGAGTCCCAAATAGGGAGAAACGCGCGTTCTGGATTCCATTGCTAGCCACTACTCATCTTTGCTTACAATGCTTGTGAAATAAGGCTATATCGAGGCAATACGCACAGTATGTACATATGGCCAATAAGAGACTGACCAGTCGCAGTCCTAAACATCAATGGGAAGATTCAAACAAACAATACTAAGTGAATTTATGTTTTTCTTTGTTAAAATTAGTATATGGTCGGACATATCTTAAAATTAATATTAAAATATTGAGTCAGTCAGTCAGTAGGAAGGATTTGAAAGTGACCAACTTGGTCTCGTGTGCTGTTACGGGTATGAGGGTTAATATCACTTCCCGGCTACCCACACCGTGGAAGGGTATTTCTTGAGGGACCTGAAAAAGAAGTTGGATTAGTGTTGTTCTTAACGACCTGGGAGCGTGACCTCAGTGCCCAACGGACAACTGCTTGAGGCCTGTCACTCACGGCCTTTTTGTGGGTAGTTTTTGTGTTAGCTCCGTTCTTCAAAGGACCTTACCGCCGGAGACGGAAATCCGTGGGATAAGGCGAGGTGTGCATTTTTAGGGTCGACCGTTTCTAACCCCACCCCTCCTTGTTGGAAGGCAGCATCGCTGTCATGCTGGTTGTCTGAAGGAAAAACCTTACTGCCGTCACACCTCTGTACAGTCGGCAGTACGACTTCGCCTTCGGACCTTGGGATTGCTGCTTTTAGTCTCACCGCTCTTCAACCGACCTGTCTGGCATGGTAGGACCTCGAGGAACGATTGTTCCAGCCAGCATAGCTCGATTGCTTCATCACGATAGGCAAGCCCAACCACCACGTCAAGGTAGCAGCAACGGTCGGGATATATTGAGTATGTTCTAACGGTTCATTAGGACACAAATTCGTATCACACTCTGTTTATTCTAACTTTGTTTAAAAAGAATTTCATTCAAATCACCAATCAAACTAAGTTAAACCACCATTGGAAACCTGGGAGCACTGGATGGTTGTTTTGTCATAGTATGGGACTCTTCAGAAATAGGAAAACTGAGCTCATCCACGACCCTGTTCATGAGGCTGAAATCCGGGACCTTCAGTCTCATGCGCGAACATTTAACCCCTAGAATAATGAGCTGAGATCCAACAGTGTGAATATCTAACTTCAATCAAGAATTGTTTAAATATCTTTGTTAATAGAATAAGAATATTTCGGATATTGTTTTAAAAAAGTCAATATTAAGAACATTTTAACTCTATACACGGTATTAAAAGAATCGGTATACCATTAATTCTATTGTTATTACTCTTCAGTATGCACAGTCGTCTTTAAATTAAAAGATAAATTTAGATTGGGATCTGTTCATTATCAATTTATACATTATATTCTTTGGACTGATTATAATTCAGACTACATATCCAGTTGTACTAATGTAGGACTTCATCTTTTACTGAAGTAATGGGTTGAACCAAATATGATCTTGCTGTCCGGTAATAACCATATGCCACTAATTACTCCAGTATCCACTATTGCATTAATGCTCATACACTAGAGCGAAATATGTGCTCATGCGTTAAGGATTTATTTATTTATTTATTTAAACACATAAATATTGGTACAATCGAGCGCAAAATACATATGCCCCACATAAATCATTCGATTATTGTGAGAAATAGGATACTGTTCGAGTGACCAGACCGAAACACGTGGTTTTCTTTGGGGGCCACACCCGAAGTATTCGAAATAAAGATCTGATGAACAACGCAGCGGAACAATGTCAGTAGATGCAATCACATGGTAGCCGGTGACCAACAGTAGGTTCACACAGCATTTGTTTCCTTAGCATCCTGGAGCTCATGTGAACCATTGGTTTGGAATCAGGCTTTTCCAACTCACCTAGGTGGATCCTCCATATCCACTAATCCGGTGAAATCACTGAACATTCGCTTTTCGTCCTGTTAATTTCGTAAACAACAGTAATGCTGTGAGAAAGCGTTGAAAGGACTTTTTCTTTCAATGATTGTATGCACGTAACCATTTTAAAGTATTTGGAGAGGGAGAGCTGACTCTTTCCACTCTCGGCTGTACCAGGGCATTTGGGGCATGCATTAAGAAACAAACTATCGTAGATGTTTTTTTACTATTTTGGTGAATGTGGTTATTGGTATCGAATATTATTTATCGCATGGGGATTTCGCTGAGACAACACATTGAATTTCGAAACGGCACATACTCACTAGAAAAACACCTTTGCCGTGATCTATCTTCAGTGTGTTTCTTCGGACTGGATATTAGATGGAAGCATGGGTTCAAAAATACACAGATGAGTGTAGCAATAAGACAATTATTGGTCGGGAGTCCCGAACACTTCGTCTTGAAGATAAACTTACACCTGCCGTATGTCAATTATTGAAGCGTAACGTGAGCATTCCTGTAACATTAGTCATAACGTTGGTCGACATATTTACAGCTATTAACGCTACATGCACTTACACGGCCTCCGGAAATCCCATCAATTGTCCTTGCAATTTTTTTCTATTGAAAACGGATTGCCATGCATTCATGCTTTTGCCTACTGTACACTCACTTATGAAGAAGTGAACACTGAAGTAGTGACAGATCGTTTTTATGCGACAGCAACTTTATCAGTGTGTCTATTGATAATTACTTTCTTGTTCAACTAAGACAGCCAAGCATCCCAAAAAATAGTATTTCTTAGTCAGGCGTATTTCTGAAGAACATCGTAGTGTTGTGTATAATTTCGTACATCATTTTGTTTACGGAACGATGTCTCCAACGCCGTTGACGTTAATTACCCCTGAAGTAGTTTAACAGTTTCATCTGATAAATTTCGTGTTATTTCTGTAAGAAATTCACTATCCCGTGTGTTCTTCAAGCGCGATAGAGTAAGAAAACTTTTAGCCTTATAATTACTAAATCTTTATTAACTGAGCTAAGGCTAATCCGTATTAGTATTCTCCGATAGCCAATATCTATTATCTGAGCATATGGCATTATGTTAACTGTGAAGTAAATGAACTAGTCATTATACTCTTTATCAGTGCCTGTGAACTCCTTTCCTACGTAAGACAATTGAGTCAATGCTGAAAAAAGTGTTGTATGACCTAAACGTGTTTACTAAAGGATAGTACGATTAAGTTAAAGTCATCATTAATGTTGAATTACTTTAAGTTTGAAATTATGTACTGAAATTAGCTCACAGGTACAAGAAAATTATTTCTGTGTGGAAAGTCAGTTGAATTAAAACTAATAAATTCTAATCAAGTCCTATTGAGTTAGTTACATAATCGATGGATAATAATGATGATAATGTGATTATAGCTTACATATTAGTAATACATTTTTATGGTTTATCAAATGTCTGTATCATCTAATTGTTATATCCGGACGAGAATAAAGGAATGGTAACAATTAGAAATTACTTATGGACTAATATTATACCTATATTCTTATTGTATGACTATGAAATGACTTTATTATATGTATATACACATATTCCCTTCATTATAAGTTTCTATTTGACACATTGACTACTATCACATGATTTACTATTGTTGAGATATTCCCAATTTATTAGTAACAGTTTCTCACAATCACAGACACTTTTGACTTGATCTTGTACAAGTGTTATTTTCGATCGTATGGTATGATGTGGTCTGATTTTGATTGTATATATACCGAATATGTTAGAAATATATGATTCGTATAGTGGAGACTGAGATTGACGTTCTGAACTTAACAGTCACGGATAGAAGTTAAAAGGATCAATCGGGACTCTAGGTTGTCCATACTGGTATATGCGTCATTAGTTTGGTCATATAAGTCAGCGTATCTAAATTGGCAATCGTATTTCGCGATGACCATATAATTTAAGAACATAACATTAATAAACACTAATCTGTTCAGTAATAGTACAGGCAAACTTCAATAAGAATCTCCCAATGTTTTTTTTACATTGTTCAGCTACACAAATATAGACTTTTATTTATTACATCAAAATTAAACGTTAGTATAGCTAAATATCGATTGACCTTATCTTCATTTAGTAGTTAGATGTATACCTGTTAATTAGCACTTAATACAACCAATATTCCAATTACTTGTCAAAGATAGTTATTATTTGTAACCTTTAACTGTTTCGGGTTTGATATTAAAAATAAATATTAACATATTACGATTATTATAAGCAAAGATGGATAGTAGCTAGCAGTGGAATCCAGAACGCGCGTTTCTCCCTATTTGGGACTCGGCAGCTGGATGTACCTGCATCTCAGATTTGATGTTCACTCTGGGACTCGAACCCAGTACCTTTCGCTTCAAACGCCATCGTGTTATCCACTCAGCTACTGAGTCCTGATAGCCACTTACTTGTGCAATGGGGTGAATATTACGATTATGTCCATAAAATTTGTTAGTATCTGTCTAATATGTTTAATAAATAAAACCAATTAATTGAAAAATGACTCCCGACAGTATTAATAATAAATAATTTTTTACGCTATCTTATAGAAACTACATTCAAAAATTAAGATAATGATTTGTTTAGACTGTATATTTACAAATAATATACTATTAACATTACTAGAAATAAACCTAACGCGTACTTTCCAAACACAATAACCAATTCACATTACTGAATACACAGAAATGTTTCTTTTTTCATCATAATTAAATACTACTCAATAACATAGGATAAACAATGTATAATCGGAAACAACTTTTACTTTAGATAGATTTACAAAATTACGCTTAAACTACTCATGGAACTGAAGACTGCTGTCCTAAGGAATACAATCTTCTTTTTATTATCGATACCTTTTTCAAAGCGAAATAAAACAACACTTTTGTATTAAGAATTATTGTTTCTAAAATGGTGTAACAACCCTTCTCCATTTTTACACGCGAATAGGACATTACTTCACCTTAGACGAGTATCTACACTAGATTCCCTCCCAGTGTTTATTCTACAGGACTCTAACACAACTCAGATCAAGAACACGTGATTAGCTTGACTAGAACGTAAATATATTTCCACACCAAACCAGACACAATCCAACAACAATGAGCAATCAATCAATAATAAGTAATGAGGATAGGAGAATATATAACTCATCTGACACCTATCAGACTGTCTACAAGTCTGACTAAGCAAAACAACCAATCATTATCATTCTCGCCCACACATCATAAAATCATCCAATCATAAATTTGGTTTGCTTCTTTCTCAGAAATATTATTAATTTACGAAAGCGTGTAGGTTCATTGATTCACCGATCCTCAACGGTTAGCATGATTAATACACATCCCATTCATAATCTTATAATGATTTATTCATGTTTACATATACATAACGTTTACTACAAGATCGAACTATATGTCAAAATAACTCATGGAAATACTAAAATGAAAATCAGTTTACTACTTGTGTATTAATCATTTTATTACCTTTCAGCCCTCAAATGCCCTGGTACAGCCGAGAGTGGAAAGAGTCAGCTCTCCCTCTCCAAATACTTTAAAATGGTTACGTGCATACAATCATTGAAAGAAAAAGTCCTTTCAACGCTTTCTCACAGCATTACTGTTGTTTACGAAATTAACAGGACGAAAAGCGAATGTTCAGTGATTTCACCGGATTAGTGGATATGGAGGATCCACCTAGGTGAGTTGGAAAAGCCTGATTCCAAACCAATGGTTCACATGAGCTCCAGGATGTTAAGGAAACAAATGGGGATCTTGTATAAATATTATTTCCTATTTTATGGTGTGATGAGGTTTGTTTGGCTGGTCTATAAACCAAGTTTGTTTGAAATAAATGATTCATATAATGGAAGCTTGTATTGCTGCTATGGTCTCAGCTGAAAGGACCATAAGGAAAAGGGACCAATAAAGACGTTAGGCTGCTCATGTCGGTCGGTACATAATTGGTTTGGCACAGTGCTACGATTGTGTAAGTCGCATTCTGATTGGCGAATAAATCACGTGGTATTTAGCCGGGCTAAAAGTCACGGCAAAAATGTGAAAATGCAACCAATTACTTATTTCGAAAAGTTTTTAATTACACCCAGAAAATTTTCATCACTGGGCTCAGAGAATAACATTAGGATCACTTCAATTTTTTTTTAATAATTTTTTTTTGTCCCCCTTAATCAAAAAATTTTCATCCCATTTTCCAATTTTTTTCAATCCCTTTCGTCCAATGAAATTCCTAGTTGTAAATGCGTTGTAATTGGTTATGTAATTCTTGAAATTCGTATAAAAGCTCTGTACTTATGGATATAGATAATTTTCTTCACAATATGGACGTCAGTAACGTGCAAATTAGAGGCTCTGTTGTTCCTCACGTAGTCACAGAAACTGAAAATGTATTTTTGAATACATTGTATCTGGTAGCGTTTCCATCACTGGAAGCGTTAAAGAGCGCCATTAGAACTTATGAAATAGCAACGTACTGCCATTATGCGGTGAGAGATTCTCATTTCCATGGAGATCGGAAGCCGTATATTAAATTTGTATGTTGGAGAAAGAGCTATAAAACACCAAGCGTTTCTTCGCAGCCGATTAGACGAAGGAGGTAAATTGATTAGTGTTATTATATTGTTCATTGAGGACTTCAATGGACACACAATGTCCGGCCTTCATCTTTTGTAAGTTTCTTGAAGGTTATTGGACTGTTGTTCGTGGGAATGTGCATCACAATCACGAGTGCAATTCCCTGAGGTACGACTGTAACACATGGATGCGCCGATTAACGGGAGCGGAATTTGAATCAGTGAAGCCACTGCTGATATCTGGAACATCAGCATTCAATGTGATACACTACGCTTACCAATCATATGGGAAACGTCTTACAGCTCAAGATGTTTTCAATATGCGTTACAAAGTGTTCTCACAGGCCAACCTTCCTGGTAAGCAATGTGCATATTTATACTATTAACTGTAGGTGATTACGGTAAGTTGAAAAATCACATCACGTCACTTGGTGGCCTTTGTGATTATCAATTGGATGCAGATCATAGTCTGTTGTACTTCTTCTTCGCTACAGCAGACCAGATCAATCTGTGTAACAGGTTTTTAGATGTTGTTGGTTTTGATGGGACATACAAAACCAATAATGAAAACATGTTTCTTTATCACGTGGTGGCTTTGGACATGAATTTCATGGCAATACCTGTTTGTATTGCATTTGTAAGTCGCGAAACATCGACTTTGCTGTCCAGTTTCCTCTCGTTCTTCCGCCAAATGAGTAACAATAGAGAGGTTATCGGTATTGTTACCGACGATTCACCTGCTATAGCTGCTGCCATAACGCAGGTGTATCCCAATTCACACCACCTTTTGTGCCGCGTGCACCTTCTTCGAAATGTCATCAAGAGGGTAAGCTTTCCTTTCTTTACAAATAACCCATTCATCGTATTCGTAGAGGCTACGATCTGATCTTCTTCAAATGTTCTACCGTCTTATGCTAACAAGAAATGTGGAAAGGTAAATCGAAATATGCTTTACAATGTATTGTAGCTTCCAACGGTATGTGTCATTTATCGAAGCAGCAGACGGGAATTTCTATCAATATTTGAGAGATCAGTTATTGTCCAAAAAGCACAAGTGGTCGAACGCTTTTAGACCAGCTGCAATGCTTCTAGATCAAAGCAATACAAATTTCGTTGAGACGACCCATCGAATTTTAAAGTTGCATAAGCTGAACAGAAAAACACCCGTGTTCAGATCGATATTTAGTGTTCTGCTTCGCACTGGATATTGGATAGAAGCTCGAGTTCAAAAGTACTCCACTGAATGCCGTATCAGGGCTGTGCTGGGTCGCGAGCCTCAACTACGTCGTCTTCAGGAAACACTTACACCTGCTGCATGTAAACTGCTTAAGCGGCACATGCGCATTCCTGTTACTGACTACGTATTGTCGGGGGAGTTTTTCACGGCTGTCCTTAACTATTCTCATCAGTTGCTTAACGATGGAATACCTACTACCATCACAATGCCCGTCGTCCGAAATACCACAGGCACCAACCGTCAACAGAACGTAGATTTGGATGCTACCTTAAATGATGACGAGATGGAAGTAATATCTATGAACTCAGAAGAGTTCACGGACCGAGACAATGAAGAAGACGAACGTGCGCACAATGACCGACTGTGTGATATTTGCCATCTATGTCAGCCGCCCAGTGAACTAGGTGATGGAAGTGCTTGGATTTTTTGTCCATGCAACGCTATGTTTCATTCGTTCTGTGCATACGACCCAACAGAAGTATCACCTGGGTTCAACTGTCCCATGTGCGGCGCTGTCACGGACTCATAGTGGAGTCATCGATCAGGACCGAAGGAGCTGTGTAGAGACCGAGTAAAGGCCCTTTTCAGGGCCACCCACAATTTGATTTAAATTTTGTTTGAATTTCTTGTTTCCATTTTAAGGAGGAGTCATGAAACCATCAATAATTCATTTCACATTCATATGATTTGGTTAATAGGTACAGTAAAGAAATGTAGTAAGATCAGTTCACTAGTACAACAAGATCTTTTCTATTGCTAAGGTCAAGTGAACAGACACTGATCGGTCATCACAATTCCATAGTAATTAAGCTGTAGATTAATAATTATCATCGCTCACTTTATTACCATGCCAACAGCTTTCCAGGTTTTTCAAATTTACGGTTTCAGTGAACGATTCCGTACAGAAAACAACGTCATATAATGAACATTAATCTGTCGAACAAAAGTTTATGCAAAGGTGTGTACGATCATTCCAATCTCTTTTCACTTAGCTAAGGTAGACGATTGTACTGAGATCAGTTCATTAGTACAACAAGATAATTTGTATTGCTAAGGTCAAGTGAACATACACTGATCATTCATTACAATTCCATAGTAATGAAGATGTAAAATAACTTTTTCTAGATTAATAATAATAAAGTGATTATCGATCACTTTATAATTTTGTCAACAGCTTTTAAGGTTTTTCAAATTTAAGGTTTCAGTAAACGATTCCGTACAGAAAACGACGTCATATAATGAAGACTTACATATCTAACAAGTCATTAATAATAATAATAATAATAATAGTTATAATAATAATAATGGAACATACGAAATGTAATAATAATGTTTCATATGAGATTTATCACTACATTGCAAAAATTCGATACAGTGATGAATGTCATTTAGACATTTGATAAATAAATGTACAGTTTAACTTAACAGATTGAAATACGATATTCTAAATACATAATGGTTACTTGATACAATTGACCTTATTCCACATTAAGTCATATCATTGAAATAGAAATTTATTTCACTAGACATAGGCTTGTTCATTGACACTTCATTCAACCTATATTACACATATGCTTGTCAAAGAAGGTTATTTTTTCAACATTCAGCGATTTACTGTTTGACAGTTTAAGAGTAATTATTATGTCTTTGTGACGGAAAATGTACATAGTTTTTCATTGTTCGTCCAGTATGTTTAACAAAGGAAACTGTTGGATTTGGAAATATAATTTCAGTCTTTCTAATTAATTAACGTTTACAATGTTATTTACTAATGAAAATAAAAAATTCAGATCATTAATTTGAAAGGCTGTGCACTTAAAAAACATTGGCTGTTAACATCACCTGCCAAAAAATATTATGCCCACCTCACAGATACAATTACCGTATTACATGACTGAGTACACTAACATGTCTTTTCGGTGATCATTAATAAGTGATCAACTACAAATAATCTACAGGTCAGCATATTTTATGCTTTGAATGGATTTACAAAAAATCTTGATAACCTTGATATTGCGTTCATTTTCGAAACCTTTTCATAGCTAAACTAATCAACTTTTTGGTATTAAGAATAACGGTTTGCAAAATAACTGAATTATAAAGATTATTTGCTTTTTTCTCAGACATTATTACTAATTTCAGACAGCGTAAAAGTTGCTTCATTTACCCATCTTTTACGGTTAGCGTGACTTCGGCATGACCCATTCACTTTCTCTTTATCATGATTTATTCATATACTTACACGAATATAACGTTTATTAAATGAGCGAACTATGT
The DNA here is from genome assembly GCF_000237925.1 of Schistosoma mansoni. Taxonomy (NCBI): domain Eukaryota; kingdom Metazoa; phylum Platyhelminthes; class Trematoda; order Strigeidida; family Schistosomatidae; genus Schistosoma; species Schistosoma mansoni. The sequence continues at coordinate 32,591 of NW_017386171.1, forward strand.
GTTAAATTAACTTATGGGAATACTTAAACCAAAATGTGTTCACTAATTGTGTATTAAACATTTGACTACCTTTTTTGAAATTCAATAATCACCATTATCAATTATTAATAACAACTGTAAGTTTTTTCAAAAATTAACTTTCAATGATCTACACATTATTATTACTACTCTTGCCACGACGATAACAGATAACTTTAGTTGCATTTGTACTTCATAAAAAGAAATTACATTCACTAACAGGAGTATAGCAGGGTAATGAAAAGGATTTGTTTTTGTTTTTTTCGAAGTTAAAATTTTTTACAAAACTCAGATGGAACAATGCGAAAATAGTTCATTATTGTAAATAATAATCGAATGGAAAAATGTCAATTCTTACATCCAATAAAAGCACTTTATTCTAGTTCGATTTGAACGAATCAGATTACAAAACTGCACCATTTACAGCCAATTAAAAAATTATTACAGGTGACAAAATGTTTGTTCATTTGCACTTGAGCACACACTTTCAAAAACAAATTCACCAATCACCAATTGCTAAATTTTTTTCATATCCTTTAATTTCCAAAAGAAGGGGGGTAGGGGATTATACGTGCAGTGATTCTAATGTCAACCCAATTTTGAAGTACATATGTCGTAGAAGATGCAAACATTCACCATTGTTAACATATAACATCGTCAAATTCATTAATACATGTCTTAGTAATATATCATAATGATGGACTTACAGCTGTAGAGCCTAGTGATGAAGTTATTAAAAACAATTGTTCGCTCAAAAAAATTGTTCATTTTTTGAATTATATTCTAGGATTATCAGATTTAATTAGATATGTTTTGATAATGACCTATTCATAGAATATACAAGAAAAGCTAGTTTAGTTGACCGACAGTTTCACAGTACACTGTTACAATTTTGAGATTTTTCCAATACCTATTGTTCTCAAGAAATCATTGGTTTGATAAATTAAATGAAAGAAACAACACTTTCATGTTTTTTGTAACAGATATACATAGAAATTAATAAAAATTGGAGTGAAATTGAAGTGGAAAACAAAGAAACTGATTCTTAGTTGTGATGAAATTAAATTTTCTCAAGATATTCCAAATAAGAAAAAGAGAAGTTAGCGAAGAAAATTTTCTTTTCGACGAAATCATTTACTTAAGCTGTACATTCGTATATATAGTTATATGGAAAATATATGTCTATAGGAGGCTAGAAAAGATTGCATTATAAATGGATTCGACAATAAATAACAAATGAGGTGACGTACTAATCAAGGGATAAGGAAGAAAATAATTTATGGGTCAGATAATAGTTCAATTGACAGATATGAAGAAAAGCGACAAACATAAAGGTCATAATAATAATAATAATAATCTGAGTAATAATCAAGAAAACTTGTATAAGGTAATAATAATAATAACTGATTAGAGTTTAAATGTAAAATAGTAATTTAAAAAACAAAAAACCGATAATAATCAGATAAAAGTACAGAAAAAAAAACAACCAAAAAACGTACCCAATGAGGGAATTAGGGCCAAGGAAGGGTAAGAGGTTGGACAAATCGTTTCTGCACGCAAAGTTCAGACTTGAATTCATGGATTGCCAATGCCTCAGCAGTGCATAAAATATTGATTCGACCCCCCTTTGATCCGGTTCCTTTAACTCTATAGATTATTTCAAAAGATGAGTCTTTTGGAGCAATGTGTCCACAATTGATCAAATGCTCTTGTATCGAACTGGTTATCTTTTTACATTCACCTTTTAGGAGCCAAGCTGGATAATGTTCAGAGATGCGTTTGTAAAGCGATCTTTTCAAACGGACATCAAAAATTGGAATTCATAGTTCGCTTCGGCCTCTAAGGTAAATTAAATTGATGGGTGACAGTTATTGAAAATATTTAAGATTTCATTGTGGTCCATGTCATCATCACAAATAATGAAAGTATCATCCATGTATCTCTTATATAAATGAAATTTCTCGATTATTGATCGAAGTACAGAATTTTCTAGATTGGCCATGAAACAATCAACCAAAAGAGGACCCAATGGGGAGCCCGTTGCAACTCCATCTGTTTGTATATAGAAACCATCATTAAATTTAAATTGCACGTTGAGCGTGCATCGTAGAAGTAGTTCTTTAAGATAAAGTTTTGGGATACATTTCCCAGATTATTGTCTTCAATATCAGTCAGTCAGTTACAACGTAGAACTTCGTACGTACGTACATCAGTTCGAGTTGCCATACCACATTAGCACAGAGATGAAGTTGTCGATTCAAATCCCATAGTGGTAGAAGTAGTAAGAGTATAAGTATTATGTGAAAGATAAGGGTTTGAAGATGTTATTGAAGGAGTATAATACAGTGAAATAAATTTGGAA
>NW_017386171.1:35170-40810 GCF_000237925.1 Schistosoma mansoni
GATCTGGTACCCGATTTCAGATTAGTGTAAAAAGATACATGAATAAATCGATGACTAACCCAACCACAACGTACAATAATCAGGAAAATACAATTATGTCCAAAACTGGGGGATTAGAGTAGAAAATAGAGTACAAAAGATTACGTCTAAATTATAATAGCTTTAGAACAGAAAAGGCTATGGCAGTGAATCGTACATCAAACGAAAGCTTATGATCTGTAGTATAGACTAGGGGCAAAACTTCATGTTACTATTATACAAGCTTTGAATTAAACGAAATAACGTCCCCAAAAATAGCTTCCGTAATTTGTTAAAGCTTCTTGTTTCGCTGTCCACATCACTTATAATGTGTCTATTATGGATATATAGAGTGAATTTCTGTAAAAAGCATCTCTAACCACTGACTACTGACTTAATGTATATGGATTAGTAATATTTAAATTGTGAGTTAACTTCAGAATTATGAATGTCATAACTGAATTTTTCTCAAATTTCATAGCAATACTTGAACTTTATGAATCAGTTTATTTAGTGCCTACAATTAGTTTGCAAATACTAAATGACTTGGTAAAATTCAAAGACGGTCGGAGAATAAAGAACATTGTTTGCAAAAGGTAAGACACGGCGAGACTATAATTTATGAACGAGTCAATCAGAAGCTGTTGAGTGATCTCAAGTTCACGGTGCCTATTTTAGTACCCAATGCTCACGTACGATCGGTTTTCAGCGGATTTTAAAGAACACATTATAATTGAGTGGCTACATCATGCGTAACTACTAAGAAGTCCCTTTATTTATGATTCTGGTATTCAAATAACTCATTGACCTTGGGCAGACTATCATGATGATATTGTATTTCTATGTAGTATATGTCGAAGGAAAAGGTCTTCTGAAACAGGAATTTTGGTAATTGTTGCAAACTGGATAATAAAAGCACCAATAACACTAGCTGCAACCTTTGCAGATGTTACTGAAGCTTCCGCAGTTCAGTGGTATGAGTATTGTTGAAATATATATGCTCCAGAGGTCGACTATTGTAGAGTCACATGGATGAGTTTCTGTATCACATGCAAAGCCTTTTTCTAACCTTGAAAAGTTTTTGAACGATGCTAAGGAAGTCTATCTACTCTAATATTTTGGTTTTGTATAATATATTCTTAATCTATACTTACTGTCTTCTGATTGACTGAAACTTCTCAAGGTCACTTAAGATTGGTTCAAAAGTCGCCCATAAATGATAGTCTCACCATATGCAACTAATGGCTTATGTCAACTAATTAAGGAGAGCTAAAGCCTTTCTAATATTCAAATTTTTACCAGTGAACAACTTAATAAATTGTTTTATAAGGAAAATTATATGGACGAACAATTTACAAGTTGACGATAACTGTGCTTATTATTAACCACTTCCACGATTATTCATCTGATGAATTATTTAAATATAAATATGATAACTATAACGCAATCTTTCGATTTTTTGCAAAAGCATACTACAAGTACGGAAGGCGTAGCGTCTCAGATCCCGTGAAAGCTTGGTGGAAATTCGTAGTCTTTCGCATCACAAACCTTGTTGGCATTCACCTGAATATGCTATCATAATGAAGTAATTTACATATACGTGGTAACGTTTTCGTAAAACTTTTAAATTGATTTAGTTCTTTAGTTCATCATACCTATCATAAAACATTTGTTGCTCAATTATCGTGTTACAATATTGGTAGTTATTCACGTTCATAACAGTATGAACCTCTAAAGATGTATGTACTAATCTGTTATAGTAAGTGCTTAAAGTTTGATGAATTTGCTTAACTCACAAGTTCTTATAACAAAACGGGTACCTATAAAACGAACACTTCGTTATTTCTAATTGTCACAAACAGTTAATCGTTAAGATTATCGTCATACCTCCCCATGAAACTATGATAAAGACAAAAATAACAATTTCGCAAAAGTTTATTAATACATCATTACTACTGATAAGTGAAAAACAACATTCGATGCAGAAAAATAAGTCTAAAAATTGTAAATCAGATTACACAAAAATGAGCGTTAGAGAAACTGAAGTCTTATCGAGTTATTAGTGCTTCTTAAGTAGTTGATGTCGACTTTTCTTTCTACTTTCATCACGAACTGCTCACCATATTTATTCACGATCCGTTGATTGTGTATTTTCTGGCTTCGGTGAATTTGTGAATACTATTTGCTTCACCTGGTGAATGAAACTGTTGTATTATTTAAGAAGGTATGTGTTTTATCTATCATCCATCGATTATATTATCTAAGAATAGGATTAACTATGCAGTTTGTGCTTCGTAAATGGTTGACCTTACCTGTAAGAGCTTGTCCTCTGATGTATGTCAGAAGCATATGACTGCAAGGATATCAGGTTGTTACAAACGTTCAACAGTTATACTCGCAAGTGCTCGTATCTGCATCATAAGGTTTGCCACAGTCAATTATAAACATACAGTCACTGTTTACGTTTTCCATAAATGTTTTGCACTTGATGTGTTTCTTATAATTTTACAGAATCTATTTAAGATCCAAGTTACATCGGCCCACATTTATTTTTGAGTTCATGCAAATGGATGAGATACACCCGGCCCAAATTATTTGTTATTACTAACTGAAAGCGATCGTGCGAAGACCAAATCGCCATACTACGGATCATCGTTGAACAACCAATTGAATGAAACTCTTCACTACACATCAACTCCCTTGATTATACGAGGTCGTTTAACATTAAGGATAGGAGGACCTTATGGAACCCTCTTCTTTTACTCTATGGTATTGCTGAGAAAATAGTCAACAACATCCGAAATTCATACGACAAACTACACTGCAAAGTCGTGAATGAAGGACAGCTGACAGAATCATAACAAGTGAGGACCGGTATCAGGCAAGGCCGTTTACTCTCCCCCATTTCTCTTTCTTCTGGTGGTTGAATGGATTATGAAGACTTCAAAATCTAAGTGGAAGCACTGAGTACAATGGACAGGTCGGATGCGACTAGATGATTTGGACCCTTAAGATGACCTGACCCTTCTATCTCATACACACCAACAAATGCAGATCAAGACAACCAGTGTAGCACCAGCTTGAATTATAGTATAAACTATTAATCCCAGGAACAACGCAATTTAATCAAGAAGTATTAGATGAACACAAACGAATGTGTTATATTTGGAATTCAGAATCAAGCAGTCATCAAGTACAAAGGAATCATTGGTTCATATAAACACCACATCCACCACAGCCTAAATTGGAGTCTAAGTGTCTGTAATCGATCGTACGTCTTCTTCTTAAGTTCATCCTTTGTCTGTCCGACAGTTAATTGGATAAAGACTCTGTATTATCTAGAATGTACTCTTTTAGTATTAGAATTACGAACCTAAATTGGAACACACTCATCTAATTCCTGGAATTGTATACAATCATCATGTCGGTTGTGTAGTGAAACCACTAATATTTAGAATTTGCATCATAGACTTTCAAACATCATCCTCCCCCACGAAATAATTTTGAGTCCTTACGTCACAATGTTATAACCAGTTTGACATTCCCAATTTGCATTATCTTCTCAAATCTCACGCTTTGATTACTGTATGTGAGTATTTGGGGATACACACTGATATATAATTTGAGGTATTCCATTATGTAACTTTGACTTGCATAAAAATTATGATACATATTCTTTTTGTTATTTATATTAGAATACACAGATAAATATGCATTTATATGTGTATTTAACACATGTGATTCATCTAGGCTTGATTCATCTACGAAACAATCAAATGGAAAACATGCATCTACCTCATACTCATTAGGATAATCTTGGACTTGATTTGGATTCTCTGCCTGTGCAAACTGGTTCTCTGGTTGCTTCAGGGAAACTTGCTATTCCCTCTGATTCATCATACCACCGACTAGGGATTCTACTCAACAAACATTAGTTTGGAGAATATCCAACATCTGATACAATAACATCAGAAATGTGACTAGAATTCGACTGATCCGGAACATATTTGTCACACTCATTGGAGATACCACTGGAAATAAATCCATTGTGAGGACAAGTGACACTTGATATGACATCAGAATTTGATTTTTCTGAAATATTTCCCTCAAATTTATTATGAGTTTCATTAGAGAATAATGGATCATTGGAAAAATCAGCATCTACCAAAACTGAATCCAGTATTTGACCATGATTTGACTCATTCAACATATTCTCAGGGTTGTAAGGAATTTCATCTGAAATATGTGAAATATTATGACAAACTATATTTGGCACAAGAACATTAGAAATCTGATAAGAAGTTAGTTGATTGGGAACTTTTGTTTCACATTGATTCTAGGTTTCATTCAACTCTGGACTACTATGTGACGTTATACCGCTTCTATAAGTCTTGGATAAAGATAAGTGATGATTAGAAACATCCAACTTACTAGGATCACGATCATAAATTTTAGCATTAGTTTCAGCGAAATGAACCATTGTATTACAAACTGACTGAATGTGTCCAGTTTCACCACATTTAAAGCATTTAGAATTATGAAATACACATGAATTACGTGGGTGAAAGTTGCCACAGGACCAGCATTTACCAAACTTGTGCACATCTTCGTGAATTGTTTTACAACTCAATGAGTTGTTTCTGAATAACCTTGATTAAATATTGGACTGCAACGACGCAGTAAAGTGGTGGAATTCCTGATGTCCTGGTGAATCATTTCATTGAATTTTTTTCCTTTACCGCAGTCAAAATTTGTATACGTTACTAAGCTGTACGCTTCTTTTCCGATGAACGTGAGGAAATGTGCCACAATAGTAACATCCTCAACGTCTTCCTTGGTCTTAGCCCAGATTTCAAACCTTTCTATGTATTCCCCAAAAGCATCAAAATCTGAATGTATATTCAACTGTTCCATCACAGGCTTCATCACGACGCCAATGTGATAATTAGGAGTATTTGAATTATGGCATTAACTAGTAATCCCAGAAAAAACGCAATTTAATCAAGCAGTATTAAATGAACACGAACAAATGTATTGTATTTGAAATTCAGAATCAAGCAGTCATCAAGTACAAAGGAATCATTGGTTCATATAAACACCACTATATATATAAGTAAGTAAGTAAGTAAGTAAGCAAGTTAGTAAGTAAGTAAATAAGCTTTTATTGTTTCTATGTCACTCTAATTAGTTTATTGATTTCATCAAATATTCTACATTCCAGTAAACAATTAATTAATAATTGATCTGTAATTATAACACTTGCCAACAATAACAACAAACAACGTGAGAAAATATGAAGATTGATTAATATAAACAAAAGAAGAATATTGATAGTTTATTTTATACGAAATACAGATGACCTATTCATGATTAAATAATCGTTCATGATTTCCTAAATTTCAACTATGTAAAAGTGTTAAATATCTGAAGGGGGTTTTGTGGGGATTTCAGTATTTTCATAGTTGAAATCATGAGTCAATTGAAGCTAGACCACCATCGAAAACCTGGAAGCACTGGACGGCCGTTTTGTCCTACTATGGGACTCCTCAGCAGTGCGCATCCACGATCCTGCACTCGCGAGATCCGAACCCAGGACCTACCAGTCTCGCGTCAGAGCACTTA